>NW_027052499.1:0-14276 GCF_036321145.2 Pelmatolapia mariae | reverse complement strand
GATGATTGAAGCAGTATCTGGTCTGTGAGATGCACCCATGTGGTCTGTGGATTTACCTGGTTAACCAAGCTGCTAACATTATCTGGTAGTTACTGTTAATCTGTGGCTCTCTTCCACATCGTGTCTGTGTCGTGTCTTCCTCCCCTGACCCCAACCGGTCACGGCAGATGGCCGTCCCTCCCTGAGCCTGGTTCTGCTGAAGGTTTCTTCCTGTTAAAAGGGAGTTTTTCCTTCCCACTGTCTCCAAAGTGCTTGCTCATAGAGTGTCACATGATCGATGGGGTATTCTCTGCTTTCACTGTATTGTTGTAGGGTCTTTATCTCACAATATAAAGCACCTTGAGGCAACTGTTGTTGTGAATAAAAAATAAAACTGAATTAAATAGTTTGCCACTACAGCCTTTTGTCCAAATATGGTCACATCTGGCAATAGAAAAAAAAACATTTTGGCAGCCAGAATGCTAAAATTAAGACTTTTAAACAGGACCTGACAAACCAGTGGGTGACATCCATCTTTTATATACGGTCTCCAGACTCTATTCTTCTCCTCATTTCACCAAGGAGCACCACAGACTTGGACACATATACACACACACACACACACACACAAATGGACAGCAATGTGAATGTTACCCAGACAAACACATGTGGTTTATTTTTGTTACGTCGCAGCAGAGCCCAGTTATCTCTCTCTCCGTCACTGTCTGTGCACCTCTCTCTCCCATTTTTATTTTTATCTGCCATGTCATGTGGGAGTTCTGAGCTCCATCCCCGACTGTTCGGGCCATATGTGCTCCCTTGTCTCTTTCTAACCATCCCACCAACACACATGCATGTACTCACACACACAGTCCTTCACCCCCTCACATACTGTACACCAACAGAGACATACGCACGCACACAATCGCACTCTCTGCTTGGCAATTAAACATGGGCAGCATGTGTCTCTGCTTCCACTCCATTGCATGTTATTCATTTCTGTTTCCTGTCTCAGTGTTAAAAGGTTATTTGGTTCTTGCACGAGCACCAGTGATCACGATTACTTCACTCGCAGAGGGCAGATTTAGCTTTCTCTTCGTCTACAGGAAGTTCACCATATTTGATGGTCTTAGTTTCAAAACATCCTCTTGGAGTGTTTTGAAGCTAAAAGTCATTTGTGTTAAGATTATTCCGTGAGGAATCTTCCACACCGATACCACAGACCACGGTTTCCCAACCTTTTTTGTTGCAATTCCTTTTAATTGAATGACGCAATATGTTTTTGCAGCTGTGCTTCTGAGCTAAACATAGAGGTGTTTTCTGATCTGAGAGTCCAGTTAACAGAAAAACATTGCATGTCTGTGACTTCAAAAACTGGTGAAAAATATTTGTCTATTTTATATTGTTAGATTCAGGCAAAGAATGTGTTAAGATTTGTTAAAAAAAAGAAAGAAAAAAGATGTCTAATATCCTAAGAAATAATATGCAAATATCCATGTGTTTATTTTGGACTTTGGAGTAGCTTTGCATGATTCACAGTTGTAGAAACACAGAGAGGTTTCTGACATCCTCACCGACTCACGGTGTGCACAAAGAAGAGCAAAAGTCTAAAGAGGATGATGCTGCAGCAACACTTGCAGTATGAAGAACAACTTTAGCCCAGCCCATCCTTGCTGGCGCTTCATTGGTGGATCCTGGATGTACATGACTGGGTGTATTAATTTTTTTCTACTAAGCAAAAATCTAAAGAAAGGCACACGCTATTTTAACTGATGCCTGAGATGAAGGCTACGTGATGTACAGGTCAAAATAATCCTTATTTGTCTTTCATTGAATGCTGGTGCAGACCCCAGATTTTAGCTCTCGCCCCTTTAAGCCAACTTTCTTTTGATTGGCTGCCCATCACAATTAAAATGAGTTGGTCAGGGCTTCTGTGTTCACAGCCAGGGGCTCAGGGATAAGCAGTGCTGCTGAGATATCAGCATTAGTGATATGTTCTCTTACTGACATCATACAGAACCAGGAGTAGAAAAAAACTTCCTGAAACTGAGTTTTTTGATTAATATGAAAGCAGAGCTTTTTGGATTTTAGATTAGAGCTTTTTGGGCACTTGCACATCCACTGACTTCAATATTTGAAACTACAGCCATATTTAATGTGAACATCTAGTACTGTAGCAGTGACAGAATTGAACTTTTCTAGGCATTTGTTTTGCTGTGTGGTACTTGTGCCATTTTGGACAAGGTTGTGATCAAGCAGTCACCGAAGACTGCAGTTCCTCTAATGCCATTTGAGGCTGATTTCAGAGGGAATCCACACCTATACTGGACTACAATTTTAAAGAGCCTGCTATAAAACACGGTTTTGTTACCTATAAATGATTCTTTAGGATACTGGCAAAGCTTAGACTTAGGTGCTTTAGTGCTTTGATTTGCCAACACAGACAGCTGTAGCTGATTTGAATTGCTCAACTCCATCATGTCTTTGGTGCCTTTCGAAGCACTTTTAATGGACTTACCTGACAACTAATTCACTCCACTACGTGGTGCAGCCCATCCAACAAATATGGTCACAAAAACCCAACATGGTGTAGCCAAAATACTGACAAAACCAAAACCACTGGGAGATGTCATGGCTGTTGCATCCATCTGTTATAAGTGGCTGGTGCTGTGATTTTTCCTATGCAACTCTCAGTGTATTGGTGATTGTTGATGTGCTGCTATGTGACAACAGACACACCATTCCTGAAAAAAGTGGAGGAGAAAACAGTTTTTTCCTCCACTCGCTCCCTTCTTAGCTCCGCTTTAGCCGCTTACTGCTGTGGGTGTCTCGTTTGTGTGGAGCGTAAGAGATGAGGAGAGACTGTTTATTGAGGCCGAGAAATATTCTGACCTCTGTGAGCCATCTTTCCCAAACCATAGCAAAAACTAGAGCGTATGAAAAGCTGTGGAGATTGTCAGATTAAAATTTTAAAGAGAAAGTCATGACATTTCTTCATCGAGTGCTGTGTATGGTCTTGCTTGTGACGTGTTGGAGCACAGCACTTCCAGAGCTAGGAATGACACTTGACACACGTCGTATGACACATCACGGCGGTGTGGCGGTGGTTAGCTTCAGAGTTAAGAAACGACAGCAGTTGTGGTTACAGTAATGATGGAATCTATACTTTGGGAGGGGATGTAATTAAAAAAGTATCATCCTAAGAAAATGGAGTATCCGGAAAGATCCCACCCAAACTCCACACTGACAGGCCCCGGACAGACGATGGAGTCAAACTCAGGACCTTCTTTCATATTGTCCTGATAATGTGTCTGAAATCTGTGTATTACTGTTGTTTACATTTAATATCAAATCTATTTATCTTGGCTTTCATTATGCCAAAGGAGACAACAGCACTGGTGTATCTGTATTTACAAAGCCATGCTGGGTAAACTAGCTTCTTATCTGTGCAATCTCTTATCATCTATGAACAGCTGTTATGATTTTTCTATCTGTAATACAGTTTCCTACCTGGAACAAAATTGTCTTACGAGTCTCCAGGTTGCCAACCAGCATCTTCAGTAAAGAAGTCACTCATAATAATAATAATAATAATAATAATAATAATAATAATAATAATAATAATGATAAGCCGTGTTTCTGTGAGAAAGCCCTGCAGCCCACAGGAAGGGCTCACCAATAACAGTGTTTACTTTAAATAAAATAGGAACTAGTTAAAAGAGCAGTTATAACTAAATGGACAGACAGAGAACTCAACTGCATCAACTGACTGTCACACAGGAAAAAATATTCAGAGTCCTGAAAGAAAATTTGATGGCCGAGTAATCTGCATGGAGTTTGGTGTCAAACAGCAACAGCTGTTACCCTGAAATGTAAAAACAGGGACCCCACATCTTCGTTGACATGCCAATGTTATGGAAAGAAATATAGTGGCAGAAGCAAATTCTTACTACACTGTTTCCCTGTGTTTCATCATCCCCGATCTGCTAGACCCGAAGCCACGAGGATTTTCTTGGAACATCTTGGCTTTCGCTTTGCTTTGTAGACAGACGAAAGGCTTTGGTTCACTCGTTGTTGTTCTGGGTTGAGCAAGGAGATGTCTCCACTAGCCCTGGGCGAAATATTGGCTCAAATAACTTATCTGGTGCTCTTTTTTATGTGCTTATACTGCTCTACACCTCAGAAGAGCGCGATCCCCCGACTGAGAGAGTTCCTTTTTAGATTCGAGTCAGTGTCTGTGGATTCCAAATTCTACTGTGGATCCTTCCACCTTGGAATAATTAATGTTATGTTTGGTCCAAACTGTATCAATAAGTATGATCAATCAGATAGGCATTTCCTCTGGTTGTACGTCTGGTCAATAAGGCTATGAAATATCATTAAATTGGCATAGCAGCTGGATCAAAGCCTTGGTTATACACTCATCCTATATAAGCTCGTAGGATGAGTGGCTTCATGGTAAACACTGGAATCCAGTACTTGGGATTACAGTCACATCATCAACTGAACAACCATGTTCATATCTGTCAATCTGAGATAAATCAATCCAAGAAACTAAAGAAGGATTCATCACAGTGTAAATATGCACACATCCCCAGTGACTGAACTTTCCTCGGTGACAGTATCTTGATGTGCAGTCACAAATTTTATCTGTTGATATCATCTGTGCCAAACTCATGTTAGCTCATGAGATATCTGCAGCACAATTTGATCTCAAGCACACTGGACAGTTAAACTTACTGCAAAAATGCCTGCCTTTCATAGTAGATACAAAATTCACATTTAATGAACCACTTTCAAAGCAGATGAATTTTGTCATAAAAAATTAGCATACAATATGTCCTCTGGCGTGCGCTTTATAATTCAGATTTCATGTAAGCTTTTTGGATCTCTATATACTCTTTATCAAAACAGTTTGTCAAGATCTTGAAATATCTCCTACTTTTCATACATTGAGCATCACAGGTGGCTGTAGCTCAGGAGGCAGAGCAGGTCATCTGCTGATCGGAGGTTGGTGGTTCGATCCCTGGCTCCCCCAGTCCGCATGTGAAATATCCTTGGGTAAGATACTAACCCCTAGTTACTCTCCGATGTATCCGTCAGAGTGTGAATGTCAGTTAGAAAACTCTTAAAAGCATAGAAAAAAAAAGTGCTTGGGTGAATGTGGCATGTTGTGCTCGGGGAGAGTAAAAAAGTCACACCAACCATCTCTGTGTCCTCCTTCACTACATCCATAAATCTTCTCTGTGGTATTCATTTTTTACTTCTGCCTGGCAGTCTCAAATTCAACATCATTTCCACAGTCTCAAGCATTTTAACCTTATTTTCAATTCAATTCAGTTTTATTTTTTTATATAGCACAAAGCCACAACAGTTGCCTCAAGCTGCTTTATACTGTAAGATAAAGACCCCTCAATAATATAGAGAAAACAGAGAATGCCCCAACAATCAGATGGCCCTCTATGAGCAAGCACTTTGGTGACAGTGGGAAGGAAAAACTCCCTTTCAACAGGAAGAAATCTCCAGCAGAACCAGGCTCAGGGAGGGGTGGCCCTCTGCAGCGACCAGTTGGGGGTGAAGAGACAGAGATTAATAATAACTAAAGAGTTGTCTCCAAACTGCTGAAAATGAACTGTCCCTCTGACATACTCATTTCTAATCCTGTCCACCCTGGTCACAAAACCTTAACGTCTTCAGCTCTGCCGCCGTCAGCTCGGCCTCCTGTCTTGTTGTCATTGCCACCGTCTCCAAACCATACATCATAGCAGGTCTCACATCCATCTTGTAAACCTTTTTCCTTTCACTCTTGCTGCTATGCTAACAAATCACCCCTGACACTCATGCCCACCTGCTCCACCCTGCCTGCACTCTCCTCTTCATCTCTCTTGTGCACTGTCCATTCTTGTATCTATCTTAAAAACTGATAGCACCTAGCATTGTGACTAAATTATAGAGGACTCAGTTTTTACAGTGATAAAAAGTTTACATGGAACATTTAGACTACGGATCATTATCCTCCAACTGGTGCTCATTTAAACTCAGATATTAACAAGCTGGCAGCCATCTATCCATCCAAAATGATGAGGTAATTACTTAGACTACCTAAAAATGTTCAATTTTGAAACAATTAATCATTCAGGAAGCAAAGCGCACACGAAGGACGGGCTGTGTTCTCATGTTTATTCTTCTACGGATGCTCCTGTGTTATTCCTGCTGCTCTATTGTCATCACTCTCTGGGCCTTTTCACGTTGTGCATTTGAAGCCCCAAATGCAGAATTGATGCAAAAATATCTAACAAAAGATTAGCTTTAGGTCATTTGAAGAAAAACTAACCATCAAAATAAAAGATAAAAAAGACAAAAAGAGATATTGATGAATGTTAAAACTTAACGAGAGACCAGAGAGGTAACAGAGCACAAACACAAATGCTGGGAAGACTGTTACTACAGCTACTGACAATGACAGCACACCTGAACAGTGTGTAGACATAAACATAACAGATTGTGCTATGTTAAATTCATTCATTCATCCATTTTCTTGACAACTTTTCCAATTCAGGATTGTGGAGGGCTGGAGAACACCACTGCCTACGAGCAAGCGCTTGGTGACAGCGGGGAGGAAGAACTCCATTTTAAGGACAAAGAGGCCTCCAACAGAAACAGGGTCAGGGAAGAGTGGGCATCTTCTATGACAATTTGTCAAAAAAGGGGAAAAAAATCAAAAGAGAAGTGAGAGATGTGTAGTGAAAACAAGAGAAAAAATACTCAGCATCATAGGAAGTTCCCTCAGCAGCCTGAGCCTATAGCAACAAAACTAATGGAGGGTTGAGGGTCACCTGATCCAGCCCTAACTACAAGCTTTAGCGAAAAGAAAAGTGAAGCCTAACCTTAAAAGCAGAGAGGTTTCTGCCTCCTCAATCTAAACTGGGAGCTGGTTCCACAGGAGAGGGGCCTGATAGCTGAAGGCTCTGCCTCTGGTTATACTTTTAGAAACTCGAGGAACCACGGGTAAGCCTGCAGTGTATGAGCAAAGTGCTCTATTAGGAAATATCACCCTGTGAGGGCTTTAGGAATAACAAGGTCTGATCCTTCAGGGCGTTTTCATGTGAGGACAAGGATTTTAAGTTAAAACTGGATTTAACAGGGAGCCAATGAAGAGTGACTGCCAGAGTTAAATCAGCACACATTGTTTTTTGATCACAAAGCAATGAAACGGTGACCGCTAACAACTGCACCACACAGCTATTTTGTAGTATACGTGTCAGGAGTGTGATTAATCTCAGTATTGTGCTCATTATGAAGCAAACTGCTGCGTGTCTGTAGTTTAGAGACAATCGCTGACAGATAGCATTTAATATAAATTTATAAAATACATAAGAGCAAAGGTCAAGAAGGAAGACTTAGATTGCATGTCTCTACTTTAAATAAGCTGAGTACTATTTGCACTCACAGTCCAGTCCAAGTACGAGGAACAGAGTATCGCCATTAAACAGCTGACTGACTTTGAGGAATTTCCACTCAGGTGTTACACATCATTGTTACCTTCAAGGAAAATGGAAACAATAACAAGCAGTGGTCAACACTAATGAATGGAATAAAGCTGCTAATTTAGTAAAGTTAAAGAGAACAAAATGGGAAACTTAGCTCACACACTGGCAGGCACACAAAGGAAAGAACGAAGTACGGCACATTCGATCTGAACAGGATGTGCAGTGTTGTGTTGCAGTTTCCTGATTGAACAACATGTTATGGGTCATGAAATGCAATTCATTTCCAAATGTTTTAGTCTTTTAGAAGTAATATCATGAGAAATGATCGTTTTTTGGGGGTATTTATGATATTAAGTTCTGTTTATTATTTACTGTGTTCCGTTTGATTTTTAACTCACTGTTTAGCTTTTCAACTTTGTGTATTTCCTTAATATGCTCCTTCCATTATAGGTATTAGTTGCGTTGCTATCTGATTGGTATTATATTTTTAAGTTACGGTTTTCTGCTTGCCCCTTGTACCTTCGTCTCTGCGTTAGGTGTTCCCCATTTCCTGTTTTATTTTGGTAACCCTTTTTTCATGTGTTAGTATTCAGGCTTACTTTACCCAGACTCCTTTCCCTGATTGCTTGCACCTGAGTGTTTGCCTCAGCTGTGTTCACCTTCCCTGAGTGTCTCTGTGTGTATTTTTACCCTCAGCCTGTTTCTGCTTGTTGTCACGTCATACTGTTTACTGTGGGTTTTCTGCTATCCCCTGTGGTTCCCGAGTTCCTGGTATTTTCCCTAGTGCTTCCTCTGCTCATCCATGGACCTGTTATTTAGTTGCCTTTTGGGCTACTGCTACACCAACAGTAAAGGTTCATATTTATTTTGATCCTTGCCTGCTCGCGTGTCTCCTTTGGGCTCCTATTTCACCATTAACCACAACACTCCTTATGTAAATGCAAATGTGAACTGACATGTGAGCGTGTTCTTCAACAGCTGATGGGGCCCAAACTCTGTGAAAACTTTGCGCATCACTCTGGGTGAACGAGTGTTGGACTAGTTCAGCAAAAGTTGTTGTGTTGTTTTTAACTGTAACATTAAAGAAGGGCTTAAATTAAAAAAAAAAAAAAAAGTCATCTCTTTAGTTATGGATAGTTCATTTTTTTTAAAAAAGGAAGACCTGAAGTCTAAACTGTTTCTAGCAGTCAGACTAATCGCAGGTTGCGGAACTACAGCTTTTAATCTTCGACCAGACAAAGGAGCCTTTATTAAATAAGTAATTTGATGAAGTCATTAATATACCTGAATCACAACAGCCTATTAGCCGATAAACCCAACTATTACCACCATTGTTTAAAGCAACAATTCTCATTCAGGCATACACCTGTTCAGATAAAAAAAAAAAAAATCTCTTCCTATTCAGTCAACATGTTCATGTTATATTGTTCTCCACACCTAGAGAAACCACCACATATATTTCTATTTGAAGATCAGCAAAGCTAATGCGACTCAGTCCTTGGTACTTGAATGTCTGTACCAGGATTAATAGCAAAACATTAAATAGCTGTGGGAATTTTCATTCAAAGTGGGGATAAAACCAACCAACAGAGTAACAGTGACATCTCTAACAGCTAAACATGAATATTTCATCTTCTAGTTGGCATATAGTTTGTATTGCTTGTGAAGATTTATTGCAATTATTATTTATCGCTTTGGCCAAATGAACATAATTCAATCCTCCAATAAACAAAATAACATGGCTTAATTTTTTCACCAACTAACATCATGTTTTCCAAATTAGCTTCCAGTCTTATTAAATAATGGGATTTATTGTCTCTAATTGCTGGGAAGTGTAACTCCCATATGTGAGTTATGTTCTACAGTTTGGGCTTTAAAGCCAGCATTATAACTTGTATGAGTTATACTCTCAGAAAGTAAAGTATTTAAACTTTGAGTGTGCACTGACTTGTTACTGGGATGACAGCTTCTATGGTACTGCTAATGTACCCTTAACAGGGGATACTTATTTGTACCCGTGTGAGAAAAATCTTGACCCTCCAATAACAGTTTCCTACCTTAATGTAATGGTGCAAACACTGACCTTTTAAAAAAGCTGCAAAAAAATTGATGCACAGATTAGATGAACTTAGATTACTATTCAAACACTGGGGAACTATAGCATCTTTCTAGGCTTACTGACCGTACTGCTTTTGAACTGAGCGAGCAAACAGGGCCACAAGAGAAACTGAGTAACACTATAAGCTTTTAAAGAGATAAAAATTAATATTGAGCAGAATTAATTTTAGCTTATTGGTGTGGCACATTTTGCACAGGGATGTGGACATCAATGTGCAACAAAGGAAGGGTGCTGGTGCCAGCACTGACAAGGTTATCCACACTCAACAAACTAATCTGATACCAAGAGTTTTATCCACAGAGTTCCACACATTTCAGTGACTTTTAAACTATAGTGGACTATAGAGAAATCTGATTAATGGTTTCAAATAGCTCATGCAATATTTATACGGTGTTTAATAATGCTATCGTCTCACGAAGGAAAACAGCAGCAGAAAACTAGATGGACGAATGTTGAAGTTTCCACATAGAGGAGGTCACGTCAGACTGTCTCTTACAAATTCAGAAGTATCAATCAGATTATTGCAAAGAAAGAATTAAAGACATTTATCTTTGTGTTTTTTTAAACAGCTACAACTACTATGGTTGGCACACGGTCGTGAACAGATGTCGGCAGAGCTTCTTCTCCACCTACACAGATTAGTTTTACTTTTTTTTGGTTGTGGGTTTCACTCACACTTCACATGTTTTTTTTTTGTCCTTTCTCATTCTTTTAATTAAGAAACCTTTAAAATTTTGTATATTTTTCTTTATTTTAATCACTATAAACATAATATAAACAGCAGAAGCATTCTTGAATGTTTGCAGGGTAACCAGATTACCATCAGCTGGGTGGTGTGGCCCATTGCTACAAGCCATTGGTCCGCCATGCTGGCAATATACCGTACTCGCTGGGTGTTGGATTTCACCACAGCTGTCCTTTGTCACTGATTCTATGCATAATTTTTATTTACAGAATTTCTAGGTGGAGCCAAGAGGTGGAAGGCTTCTACTCTGGTGGATTAACCTAACTAACCTAACCCTACTAACGGCATGTCTGTGGGAGGAAGCTGGAGTGCCCGGAGAGAATACACAGTGCTAATGTGGCCTGATTTGCACAGTCTCCTCTGAACAGTTGATGTAGAGATGTGTCTGCTACTGCAACTCTGTGTGGCATTTATCTGGGCTCTAATCTGAGGTGCTGTTAACTTGGAATTTCTGAGGCTGGTGACTCTGATAAATTTATCCTCAGCAGCAGAGGTGACTCTTGGTCTTCCTTTCCTGGGGCGGTCCTTATGTGAGCCAGTTTTGTTGTAGTGCTTGATGTTTTTTGCGACTGCACTTGGGGACATGTTCAAAGTTTCAGCAATTTTCCAGACTGACTGACCTTCAGTTCTTAAAGTAATGATGGACTGTTGTTACTCAGCCGATTGGTTCTTGCCCTAATATGAATTCTAACAGTTGTCAAATAGGGCTGTCAGCTGTGTACCAACCTGACTTCTGCACAACACACCTGATGGTCCCAACCCCATTAAGAAGGCAAGAAAATCCACAAATAAACCCTGACAAGGCACACCTGTGAAGTGAAAACCATCTCAGGTAACTACATCATGAAGCTCATTCACATTAACAAAGCTAAGGGTGGCTACTTTGAGGAATCTAAAATATAACACATATCTGGAGTTATTTATCAAGTTTTTCTTTGCTACATAATTCCAGAAAGGTGTGTCCAAACTTTTGACTGGTAGTGTGTATATATATATATATATATATATATATATATATATATAAATTCTCCACTCGCCCCTGTGGGCGGTTAATCCTTCAAGCTCGGGTCCTCTACCAGAGGCCTGGGAGCTTGAGGGTCCTGCGCAGTATCTTAGCTGTTCCCAGGACTGCGCTCTTCTGGACAGAGATCTCCGATGTTGTTCCCGGGATCTGCTGGAGCCACTCGCCTAGCTTGGGAGTCACCGCACCTAGTGCTCCGATTACCACTGGGACCACCGTCACCTTCACCCTCCACATCCTCTCGAGCTCTTCTCTGAGCCCTTGGTATTTCTTGAGCTTCTCGTGTTCCTTCTTTCTGATGTTGCTGTCATTCGGAACCGCTACATCGATCACTACGGCCGTCTTCTTCTGTTTGCCTACCACCACTATGTCCGGTTGGTTAGCCACCACCATTTTGTCCGTCTGTATCTGGAAGTCCCACAGGATCTTAGCTCGGTCATTCTCCATCACCCTTGGGGGCATCTCCCATTTTGACCTCGGGACTTCCAGGTTATACTCGGCACAGATGTTCCTGTACACTATGCCGACCACTTGGTTATGGCGTTCCATGTATGCCCTGCCTGCTAGCATCTTGCACCCTGCTGTTATGTGCTGGATTGTCTCTGGGGCATCTTTACACAGCCTGCACCTGGGGTCTTGCCTGGTGTGAAGGACCCCAGCCTCTATGGATCTTGTGCTCAGTGCTTGTTCCTGTGCTGCCATGATTAGTGCCTCTGTGCTGTCTTTCAGCCCAGCTTTGTCCAGCCACTGGTAGGATTTCTGGGTATCAGCCACCTCCTCTATCTGCCGGTGGTACATACCGTGCAGGGACCTGTCCTTCCATGATGGTTCCTCGCCTTCCTCCTCTTTCTTGGGTTTCTGCTGCCTGAGGTATTCACTGAGCACGCTGTCAGTTGGGGCCATCTTCGTGATGTATTCATGGATGTTCCTTGTCTCATCCTGGACTGTGGTGCTGACACTCACCAGTCCCCGGCCTCCTCCCTTCCGCTCAGCGTACAGCCTCAGGATGCTGGACTTGGGGTGAAACCCTCCATGTATGGTAAGGAGCTTTCTTGTCTTTATGTCAGTGGCTTCTATCTCCTCCTTTGGCCAGCCTATTACCCCAGCAGGGTACCTGATCACGGGCAGGGCGTAAGTGTTGATGGCCCGGATCTTGTTCTTACCGTTCAGCTGACTCCTCAGGACTTGCCTGACCCTCTGCAGGTATATATATATGTATATATATATATATATATATATGTGTATATATATGTGTGTGTATATATATATATATGTATATATATGTGTGTGTGTGTGTGTGTGTGTGTGTGTGTGTGTGTGTGTGTATGTATGTATGTGTGTATATATATATATCTATATATATCTATATAGATATATATATATATATATATATCTCTATCTATCTATCTATATATATATTAGGGGTGCAACGATACACAATTCACGGTTCGGTTTGGTTCGATACTTTGGTGTCACGGTTCGATATTTTTTGATACAAAAAAATGTTCATGCCTTTTTAATTTGTCATTTATTAAAATTATAAATATATATTTTAACTCAAAAGTACAGTTTTTAAATTTAATGTTGCTGAAACAACAAAGTAATAATAAAAAAATAAATCTATCTGATCGAGAAATCCCTCATCTTTGGAAAAGAGAGTTTATTACAGAGAAATGTCTCTTTCCAAAATAAAAGCTATACTATACGCTTCTTCTGGGGTATACTCTCAGCAGCATATTAAACATATCAGGTCCCCATAAGGAGAATCATGTGCTAACGGCTGTCTAAATGACTCGGGTAAAGTTTGTAGCATGCGTGCTTGTTGTTTTTGTCTGCTTCCACTTGTCTTTGCACTAGGATGATGTCGGCGTAAATGTGCAGTCATATTCATTGTGTTCCCACAAGTGCTGTCAGCGTTAATCTCGTTAAAATGACATTAACGCCATAACGCGGCAAATCTCCGTTAACGAGTTACCGCGGATCGCCCCGTGGGTGGGGCTGGGCGGCGTCGACACGTTAACAAGCTAACTGCGCTAAGCACAAGTTCCCACCAATTGAGCATTGCGTGGCACATCCGACATACTGTTTTACTTTTGTCCATGACGCGCTTACCTTCAGGGTCATACTTCACATGAAGACCAAAATAGTTCCAAACGCCAGATCTGAATGAGGGTGGGGGAGGTTCAATTTGCCATGTTGCAACGAGCTAAGCTTCTGTCTTGCTAGCTTGCGCTGCGCTCAGTGGATCTGCACTCGACAGTGCAGCCTAGGCGGAGTAGTCGAATGCAGATCCACTGAGCGCTCAACACAGACTGCATCGTCAGAGGAAAAGTTGACAAAATAAATAAAATTTTTTGTATTGTTCGATACATATGCGTACTGAACCGAAAGCACTGTATCGAACGGTTCAATATCGATACGAGTATTGTTGCACCCCTAGTATATATATATATATATATATATATATATATATATATATATATATATATATATATATATATATATATATATATATATATATATATATACACATATATGTGTGTGTGTGTGTGTGTGTGTGTGTGTGTGTGTGTATATATATATGTATGTATATATGTGTGTGTGTATGTATATGTTTTTACAAGTACTTCTAGTTTTGCCACCTCAGGCCAAGACTGACTGCGACATGTTAACAGTCTGTCTGCGTTTATGGATTAGATAGCATCTTTTTGCAAACCTTCACTGATTTGCCTGAGACTGATTACAGTCACCAGACAGGTTTTTTCCCCAGGTGACCTGTGTAATCACATTTTGGTTGGTCACTGCAACTTCTTGCAGCTGGTCTCCAACAGCATAAAAACTTTTTCTGGTCGCAAGGAGGTTAGTGTCACATGACTGAGCCTTTAGACTCTGCTCAGTTTGAAATGCTTTTCCTCCTCTTAG
>NW_027052498.1:0-21032 GCF_036321145.2 Pelmatolapia mariae | reverse complement strand
AGGATGTATTTATGTTCTTACCTGATTTAAAATAAAAATAAAGCCAGCTTCTTGCTGATTGGCTTTGTTAAACTGAAAAACTGTTGTCAGTGTAATGGTTTCTCTGTGCCGCAGCCCTCAATGAAGAGCAGGAGCAGTTCCTTCGAGAGCTCGTGGGGCCATGCAGCAAATTTTTTGAGGTAATTGAAAATCTTAGTCTGACCTCACGCTCACTGCTCCTATACACCCCCAAACCCTCCACTCACCGATTCCCCCTCCATGTTTCTGCTCCCTGTGGACAGGAGGTAAATGATCCAGTCAAGAATGATGTCTTGGAGAAAGTGGAGGATCAGACCATGGAGGGCCTGAAGGAGATGGGTGCCTTTGGTATGCAGGTGCCAGCTGACCTGGGTGGCATTGGCCTCTCAAATACTCAGGTACAGCTTGCTTGACTTAATTATGATATTAACAAGATGGCAATGGTTTAAAAAAGTTTAACGGAAATTATCCATCCAACAGTACGCCCGGCTGGTTGAGATAGTTGGCAGTCATGATTTGGGGGTCGGCATCACTTTGGGTGCACACCAGTCCATTGGTTTCAAGGGAATTTTGCTTTATGGGAATAAAGCTCAGAAGGAAAAATATCTGCCAAAGCTCGCCTCAGGTAAGAATACCAGCATCGGCATCTGGATTTTAAGGTAAACTGTAGCTCTGTAGAAGACTGGAGACGTTCTATCTCTTTATTATTGAAAGCTAAAAAAGAAAATATAAACAATAATGTTGGAGGAACACACTGTGCTAGAAAAGTCTAACTTTCATGTGAAAGAAAAGCTTAGTCATTTCTGTTGTAAATTTTTGCTTTGACAGTGACACTGTGTGTGTGTTTGTGTGTTACTCCAGGCGAGAAGATAGCCGCCTACTGCCTGACTGAACCAGCCAGCGGTTCTGATGCCGCCTCTATCAAAACCAGTGCTGTTCAGTCGCCCTGCGGAAAGTATTTCACCCTCAATGGAAGCAAGATCTGGATCAGGTGAGGACTCCAAGGAAGTTCTTGGTGACTAATTTACTAAAAAACAGTCCGACTTGATGACAAACCTAAAAATAGAAAACCGGACAAACCACAGCACAGTCTGCTGAGGAGGGTGAAACGTTCTCTCCATAGTTACTGCATATGTTTAAGAGCTTTAGATCCATTCTTCTGTATATGCTTAAATGGTTTTCAAAATGTTGCTGAGCTGAGACACTTTGCACTGTGCACTATACACAAGTCTGTTCTGGTGGTTATAAGACTGTGTACCCTCTGAACAACCACTCGCTTTCTCCCATCAAAGCAATGCACAACCGCAGTGGTTAGTGCAGCCGACACCTGTCTCACTTTCTCTCGCTCGAGTACAACTTCCTGTTACACGAAGACTAGGGAGTACGTGCTACTGTCTGTCATTAATAGCGAGATGCTGCGTGATTGCTTAGAAGCAACAGCTGACTGGCGTCATACATGGATAAAATATGAATAAGTAGTTTAACCGTCTTGAGGGGAGCTTTAATTTTATGCTTACTTGTAGCATTTAAAAAAAAAACTTGTATTTTATTAGTGTCTAAATCAGCGTTTAGTCCTTTTAAAACTCCTGTTTTTAGAGTTGACGTATTTGAAAAGTAATCTTCAAGTAAAGCTTGACTGTTTGACAGCTGAAGCTTTTTTGTGCTTTCACCACAAGGGGGCAGAATTACACAGTGCATCCAGCGACACAGTAATGGCCACTCCATTCTAAATAACCTTGTCTCCTCAGCAATGGAGGTTTGGCTGAGATCTTCACTGTATTCGCCAAGACGCCCATGAAGGACCCCAAGACTGGGGAGATGAAGGACAAGATCACGGCGTTCATTGTGGAGAGGAGCTTTGGAGGAGTGACAAGGTGAGCGCTCCTTTTCTTAACTTAGCAGACTGTTTGCCACTAAACCCTTTCTTTTTGTTGTGGATGAAACTTTTTATTTCTTCCTTCCCATCATCATAAACCTTACTTCTCTCTCGCAGTGGCCCTCCGGAGAAGAAAATGGGCATCAAGGCTTCCAACACGGCTGAGGTCTACTTTGATAACGTGCGAGTGCCGGCCGAGTGCGTGCTGGGCGAAATCGGAGGCGGATTCAAGGTGGCAATGAACATCCTGAACAACGGCCGCTTTGGCATGGCGGCCGCCCTCTCCGGCACCATGAAGAGTGTCATCGCCAAAGCTGTGAGTGAATCCCCTCCAGGCTCCTTAGGTGTAGAAAAGAAGGGAAGTGGGTGAAGCGCACCGGTGGAGCTCTTCTCTCGAAGCCTATGGCTTTTACTTATGGTTTAGTTTCTATATGTGCTGTCAGGTTTCCCACTTGCTGCATTGTTTCTTATCTGTAACCAATATTGTCTGTGTTGCAACTCATTTCGTTTTGCTTTGTTCTTCGTTGTGGGTTAGTGGGAAATTCCCCTTCTCTTTGTGGCCTCTTTCTGCTTCTTGCTGCGCTTAAATGTGCTGAAGGCCTCCGTTCGGCTCTGTCTACTGAGAGGATTCAGCTTTTTTGAGTAGTAAAGCAGATCTGCAGCTCTGTCAGATTTTTTTTTTAACTTAAATTACTTAAAATCAATGTTATGTTTATTAAAACAGTTTGAATTGCTACCAGTAGATGGTCATAAGACACAGTGACAACACACACTGGTTAATGGAGTCCTCTTTTGAAGCCTGACCGTTTTGGCTGTCTCGGCATTTAAAAACTAAATGTTTGAGCGACTGAGAAATCAAGACAACGCAGACTTATTCAGTAGCAACTTGACAGTCACATCCAGTCGTGTCCTGCTTTATTGTCTCCTTTAATATAAATACAAAAATAACTGACTAAATGAACATCCTGCCGTGACTCAAAACGAACAGCTGAGAACGTAACGGCTTACTGAAAGCGTTTAATGAGGCCATAGGTCAAGGAAGATGAGGCGCAGCTTCTCATGAACGATGATAAAAGCAGAGTTGGACTATAAATATTTAATGAGGCAAATGAGACAAACAGAGAACGTAACATCGCATTCGCAGGAGGATGTTGAACACATAAATCAATCAAATTGGAATAAATATTTTTTTAAAAACATCGTGTGTGGAGATGCAAAGTTTCATTCAGATTGGCCCGCCTGTTAAGGAGGAGATGAGGTAAGTGGAGACGTACGTGCACTTTGATCATTATGATCATATTTTTTGATGGAAAAAAATTTGTGCAGATGCTGATATAAAAAACACAAATTTATCTGGCCAGTAGCTGATGTGGTATTATTATTATTATTATTAGATTTAGGTAGACTAAAGCATACTGCTACTCATAACTCTTTCACTTGTTTACAACACTTGTCTTTTACCAAGTGCATAACTGATGTGACACAACAGAAAACCACTGTTTACTGACATATCAGCACTGATATGTAGGTGACCGTGGACCTCTTCTTCAGTTGCAAATGTTTGACTACTAGAAAAATACATTAATATTAAGCCAGTGTCCACATGTACCTGCTGAAAACATGAAGAGAAATTTACTTCAAAGTCAGTGTTACTGCGCTTATAGTAAATGAGATTCACAAATCAGCTCTGCAGCTTAACTGTAGCTAAGCTACAGTAAGCATATTTTATTGCTGTGACTGAAGGGATTTCTCGCCCGGGGGGGAAAAACGTGGTTGTTTTGTTTGAGCAGTTGCGTCGGCTGGAGAGAAAACTGTGAAAAGTTAATGCGGGGGGAATTCCTGCCCCCTCAGCGTTTTTACTGAGGGAGAATCTCATGCACAGGAGGCACAGGGAGCCGGTTCTCATGCACTTAGAGAAATGACTGTCTCACATGCTGATAAAGAGAAGTTCATTTTTTCACTGTTTAATGTCATGCAGCCATAAACTGCCTTCAGTGAGCGCTTGCGACCTAATTCAACACTAATCTCAACGTGTGAAGTTTTTAAAGAAAGCACGGTTCTTTTCAGCTCGGTTGTTTGTTTTCACGTCTCGTTTTGACACATTGCCACCAGTTTTGCACCTCACCACAATACTGATCATGCTTCTTTTTGTGGTGACCGGCAGCTCCACCAAACTTCCTCTTCTCATACAAAAAAAAACAGCTAGATAGCAACAGCATTTCAGGGCACCATTGCTAAAAAAAAAACAAAAAAAAAAAACACTTGCAAAATCTTGTTTCCTCATATCTCGTGGTTTGAGTCGACTTCTTGACTTAAAATAATGAATTGTGGTCTGATAGCGGCCTGTGCTTTTCCACTTTTCGTCAGGTGGACCATGCAGCCAACAGAACCCAGTTTGGGAACAAGATTCACAACTACGGAGTCATCCAGGAGAAGGTGGCTCGCATGACTATGCTGCAGTACGTCGCAGAGGTCAGACAACACAACACGAATCTGTAACGCTACCTCACCTGGTGCCGCGCTGAGCCGTGTGGTGCCGGTTCTGAGAAGAACCTTGCTGATTAATGGTTTGCTGTTATCTTGACATCGTGGTTGATTTCCTGTTTTACTGTCAGTCAGCATAATCTGCTTGTCAGCTCACTGGGCTTTATTTAACACAGAGAATGTGCTGAGATGCCTTTTTTTTTAATGTGACGAATTCAAATTAAATTCAGTTTTGATTGTCTTTATGAGAAAGGTGTCAAACTCATGGTACCATTACTTCTGTGTGTTTTCTCAGTCCATGGCCTACATGGTCAGTGGAAACATGGACGGCGGAGCAACCGACTTCCAGATCGAAGCTGCCATCAGCAAGATATTTGCCTCTGTAAGAAATTTTGTCCACTTTAATGTTTGTAGTGCAAGCCTTTTATTTCAGCTTCTGCGGTAACCACAAAGCCTTTAAGGATGTTTGGCTTCAATTTTTCTGTTAGCACACATTAGTGGGGAACGTGGCACTTATTTCATAATCTTCATGAGGTTCCTTTTTCTGTGGAAGACAGAAGGATGGTAAATAGAGGAAGCATATGTCTCCTAACTGATGTGAGATGAAATGTGATAGTGTGTTTAGGAGTGCTAAACGTCTTTTACATGTCTGTGTTTCTTTGTGTAATTGAGACAGGAAGCAGCATGGTTTGTGACAGACGAGGGCATTCAGGTTATGGGCGGCATGGGTTTCATGAAGGTGAGTCCTCAGTCCACATCCTGTTAGTTACAAACCAGGTAACACGGGGACAAATGTATTTGACAAAATGTAAAGTTTGTGTTTTTTAAGTTAGAGTTTAACATCCTGCTGAAAGCAGCTGAAACAGTAGACAAAACAGGAATTTCTCAATACTCAGAATTTATACCTTGTGTATAGTCACTTTTTATATAGCACCAAATCACAACAGCATTCACTTTATATTGTAAAGTAATGACACTCCATTAATAGAATCAAACTCGAACAATCAACCAATCCACTAGGTCTGTGAAGGTTCTCAGTCATGGACCCCCTAACGCCTTAACACCCACTCACATTCGGGGCCATTTGACCTTGGGAAATCACATGATAGGGTGGGGCTAGGTTTCACAATGAGCTCACCTGAAACCTTGGCTGATTGTGACCTACACCCCTTTTCACACCTTGGCTCGTGTGATTAGGTAGAGGATCATTATGGGGTCCATTGTCCCTCTTGGGGGGGACACTCCCACTTAAATTTGGGACTCTCCACCATTTGACCCTAGAACTGAAGAAGCTTCTTGGATGAGAGATGAAACGTCTTCAAGCAATTTAAAGAAGTCAAGACGCTTTCCAAGCTGCTTAGACAACCAACCCACTATAAGCAAGCAGTTGGTGACAGTGGGAAAGAAAAACTCCCTTTTAACAGGAAGAAGGCTCCAGCAGAAGCCAGCTCAGGTAGGGGCGGCCATCTGCTGCCACTGTTGTTGCTCTGTCTCCGGACTTTCCTCTCAGTTTTTCATTATTCTATCCCAAAAGGGCAAAAATAAATATTTTTTTAAAAAAACCCTAATGATGGGGCTTGATGTGGTGTCAGTGTAAGGTTTCACAGAAGACGTGATTGATAGCTTGCTCATTAGCCTGCAGAAATGGAAGTGTGTGCATTTAAGAGTAATCGCTGTTCTTATCCCTTTCACAGTTAGTGGTTACAAGTAGCTGAACAGTTCATTGTCAGGTCGACGTTGTTGGACGACTTAAGCTATTTGCTGCTGTACTAGTTCACATTGTTCACACGGATGTTCACATTGGTTACACAAACATTAGGTAGTAGGTAATGGATAATAGGCATTGATTTGGAAATAACTTGAGCTTATTATATAATATTATACTATTCAGTGTATTTCTAACTAGGCAGCTGTAAGCTTTTAAAAGAGGGATGTGGTGGCTGCAATAAAGGGAATTGAAAATATCAACATTATGAAGTTTGCCTTGTGCTTCGATGCAATGTTTTTCTGCTGCTGAAAAACAACATGTTATGAAGGTGTAGATGTTAATTAATATTAACAATAATTCACTGTCCAACCTAAAATCCATCAGGTCAAGAAAAAGCTTTAATTTTCAGATTTTTAAATATTAACAGATTTTTTTGAGACAATATTTTTTATTATTTGATTTTTAATCTGAAAAGTGTTACAAAGGGGATGAAATATATATGGTGTAGTACACCTCATGCCCCCCTTTAGACTCACCCCTGCTTGCTTCAGTTATCGCATTAATGTACAGCTGCCGTCAGCCTTCAGTAAGTTGCATAATTCAAACGTGCTGTCAGACCAAGTGAACAGCTCATCTGCAGATTTTAATGTAGCCTTACTTCTGGGGGCTTACTGCAGATTTTTCTCTTTGTAAAACAAGCGGCGGTGGATGGAGCAGCTACAAAGTTTGCTTTTCTTCACGTCGGAGTTTGTTGATCAGGTGGTTTGATTAAGGACTCCTGCTCACATTTACCCAGTAAAGGTTTTAATGGTGATTACAGGAACAGCACTGTTTTCCTTCGCTCAATCTGAGATCACTGTTTCGGTAATGGCTCCGCCTCTTCGCTCTTTGCGGTGTGTAAACAGACTCCGGCTCCGCGTTAAAACTCTTTGACGACGAAAGCCAAATTTTAATGTATTAACATGACCCCGCTCTACACCCCTACAAAGTTTTATTCGAATTCAGAATGACAAGCACGCTACCAAAAACATAACCTGCTTGGCGGAAGTAACTGCTACACTGTTTGTGATGTGGTGTGTTTGAAAGAAAGAAATTATTGGCTTATAATATTCACATGATGTTTTTACATGTTTGCAATCAAATATCAGCATCGGACTCAACTTCAAATCAGTTTTTAAGGGTGGTGCTTAAAGATCCTGTACTGGTCGGGCTCTTATCTTTGCATGATGTATCAGTGAAACCTGGGTAATTTTCCTTTTGTCCTGCTCTGGTCTAAACTATCCATGAATGTCTGGGTTTCTATACAGTAGGAATGAAGTGAGTTTAACTTGAACTGAGACCGCCGGGGTTATTTCACAACGAGTACTCCTAAAGACATCGCTTTTTTTTGTTGTTGTTGTTGTTTGTTTGTTTTGTTTTGCGCAGCCACAAAAACAAAGGCTCCTACAACATGTAGGGGAGCAGTAAACATCAGCAGTATCAACACTGGGAATGTGTGTAGATTGTTTTTGGATGTATGCTGACTGTGGTCACATGCGCAGTTTCCTGATAGTTGCGCTCATCTTTTGGCTGCACTTCTGTTTGTTTTTTGTTTTTATCTCAAACACGGCTGTCAGTAAACGTTGGCGAAACTTTGACAGGTGTGGCAAGCACTCAAACAAGGATGCACCTAAAGGATCCGCATTTCCTCGTTTTATGCGCTGGAAGATAAAATCGTTTTCCCGCTCTGTTTACTGTGTGTTTCTGTCCACGTAACCATCGGCAGGAGAACGCTTCAGTTTTTGTTGTGATGATGATGGTGATGGTGAGCTAATGGCCTCTATCTGTTTATAGTTTTAAACAGAAGTAATGATGTAATTGGGCAACAGACCTTTGTTGTTATCCATTAAAGATGCACAGGTGTGGCTAAGACTTCTCAGAAGCCTTTGCACTGTATAGTGGCAGGTGCTCGCCTTGCTGTTGCGGTATTGAGTCATGTAGTTGCAACAGACGAGGCGGCATACACACTCAGAAAATACTGAGACCACATTCGAGTGAAAAAAAGATATCGAGCTAGAAGTTCACTAGAATAGACTGGAAACAACCAGCTGAAGATACGGGGGCGTGGTGGAGCTGTGTAAACAGTTTTGTGCTGCTTAAAATAAACCAGACAGCACAGAAGAGAAAAAAAATAAGTTTGCTGCTTTGTTTTGTTTTTAGTTCAGTGGAAAGTGTGCTCAGTCATGGAGGACAATGTACTATGACTTTTAAAAAACAAAAAGCTTAGTTCAGCCACTGTAAACAATGATTTACACTCTGAGTACTTGTATAATTGAGTTACGATTGGATTGGTCTGATCTAAAGCTGCTTAAAATAATTCCACTTCCTTTGTGTTACGTGCCAGTTGATAGTGGAATTAGTTGCACAGCAGCGGGGGGGACGAATGCAGCAGGCTTTTAGCGGTTCTGCTCGCTCTGTGCGTTTTGACTCAGGGTTTCACTTCAGCAAGGAAACCAAGTCAAAAGTGTGCTGGTGTACATTTTCATTTCTGTGCCACTTAAAATATGCACACTGGTTTCCACATACAGAATTCAGAAGGGGTGCAAAAGCCTCTATTCCTCTTTAACGGTGCATTTTCATTACCTTATTTCAGGGCGTTAAATGGACATGAGATGGGAAAGAATTAAGAGTCAAGAGCGCTAACCTCGGAAAATGTACAATATTTGCATTCCTTCTGTCTTATTAGGGCTTTTAGTTGCTTAGTTAGTTCTTCTTTTTTTTTTAATAATTCAAGTATTTATTAGATTTTGCATTTTATAACAACAAATACAAAAATGCAACAACCAAAAACAAGAAGCAAACAAACAAAAAAACAAACAAAACAAAAACAGTAAGGTTTTAACATCCGTTGCATTAGGCTCAAATGTCCAAGTCAGGTAAACATGTAGGTGCAAAAGTTGTCCCACAGTTCAGCTGCAGCCACATGATGTAACTTTCCCAACATCTTTTCACAAGCAGCGTTCCCAATCATTCTTTCTTTCCACATTTTAAGCGTTGGCATATGGGAGTCCTTCCAGTGTTCCAAAATGATACGGGCACATGTTACCAATGCAGTACTTAACACTCTAAACTGGTGTTTATTTAATTGTGGCACCTCTCCTTTGTCTCCTAGTAGACATAATTTAGGTGATCTGGGCAAATTACACTTAGTTGGTTAGTTGTTATTTTTAGTGCTTTATTGAGGTGGAGCTGAAAAGCAATGGAGCCCATCATGTTCTTTATTTGTGTTTGTTTCTGCAGGACGCTGGAATGGAGAGAGTGATGAGGGATTTGAGAATTTTCAGAATCTTTGAGGGCACAAACGACATCCTGAGGCTCTTTGTGGCTCTGAATGGCTTCCAGGTAACACAGAAATTTCCTCTGTGTGTGTGTGTGTGTGTGTGTGTGTGCTTTGTGAAAGTACAGAGGAAGTGGATTCTGCTTGCTGTATAAAATGCTGAAATTCTGTGATAAGAAGCAACTTCCTCTACACATTTCACATTTGAGTTCTGTATCACATCCACGTTTTCTGCACTTCACTTCTCCTCACTCTCTATCAGGAAGTACTGGTTCTTAACATGTTGCATATGACTACAGATTGAGCAATCCAGATAAACCCTGGCTCCTCCTGACTATGTTTAGCACTTCGCTCAGCAGCTTGCATGTGCTTCCCTGCAGAATGCTGGAAACCAGCTGAAGAGCCTGCAGAAGGCCCTGAAGAGCCCCATCAGCAACGCCGGCGTGCTCGCAGGAGAAATCACCAAGAGAGCCAAAAGGTTGGTTTAGCTTCTGCAACACTGTTTTTCCTTTCTGTATGTCTGGAAGGCAGTGGGTGTGCAATCAGGGGTCGCCCCTTGCAAAAAATAGAACGTGACCTGAAGAAGTGATACAGCTTCCAGGCTGATGTCGACAGATACAGCAGTTATGCCATCAGATTAATGGAAATGGAGACATTTTTATGCACTCTTCCTCTTTCCGAGAAAAGCAGTGATGTGAAAATGATTTTCTTACACTTGTGTACTCGCAGCACAAGCAGGAGGCAGAAAAGTGTGGCTTCCTCCTCTCTTTGTGTTAATTTGATTAAGACTTCCTTTTAACCGTTTACTTAACGCTCTCAGAGGCTGTGTGAGTGCTTTTATAGCTCAGGCATACAGGCTCATATAACTGCGGTGCAGATCATTTATCCTCTCTACTCCGCCTGCCCAATTCTAGGAGACACTGAAAGCTGCTTGCACGTCAGGGTCTGTAGTCTTGCTTATACATTCGGGCCTTTTCATAGCAACAGTAGCACACAAAGGTGTTGTGTGGTGCTGCATTGCGCTGGTTGTGCAATTAATATAATGAATGGCTAAAAACAAACAGTCAACCACTGAACGCATCATAGAGAGACTTTTAGACGCGGTGCATTTATTTGATAGCATTTATAGCATAAACTTGTCATAACCTCTGTATAGAGCCTCAGCTGCAGGTTTCAGTCAGTTTGACCAGCTGTTTGGCTTATTTTTGTTCTGTATTTAATTTAAACATGGTTAACTGTACAGCTTCCCACACACTGTATATAAAAGATGGTCTTAGCCATCGTGACTTCACCATTTGGGAATTTTGGGACTTTGTCGCTGGCTATTCCAACCAGGCATTGACAATGCATGACTACATTTTACTCACGAAAACTGGAGTACAAACCTCTTTGATAGGCTGTATATCAGACAGCATATTATTATTATTATTAACAGGACAAATTAATTTTTATAGCACATTTAAAACAACAGAATTGACCAAAGTGTCAGCGTGCCAGCACAGGTGCTGTCACACACCTAGCTTTTAATTTTTAGCTTTTAAAAAACATCCATGTGCACTGCATCATGGGAGTCTTTGAGGGCTGGCCTTTAGACTGAGCAATTTTTGGCTTAAACCTGGAACCTCGAGGTTGCTGTTTGGGATCAACAGATCCATCGTAGACTCGGACGGATGGCTGAACGATGCTGTCGGTGTTGCTGAGAATGACTTTTTGTTGTGTGTTGTGTAACGCGGTCCTCTGTTCTTCACAGGAAGGCAGGTTTGAGCACAGGTCTGACGCTGCAGGGGACGGTGCATCCTGAGCTGGCACACAGTGGAGAACTGGTGTGTTATTTTTCTTATTATTTGTATCGATCAACTGTTATTTATGAGAAAAACCCATCTAAGGGGCTGGCCCAGGCTGACTGAATGGGTGCCTGGCAGTTTTAAGGACCCTTTGTTTACTAATGGAACATTTCCTCGTGCGTTGCCTTCATTTTCTGCTTTCTGCTACAGTCTGCGTGTTTCTTAACGCTCTGCACTTTTTGTTGTTTCTGCTTTCCAGACAGTTAAAGCCATTGAGCAGTTTGGAGGAGTTATCGAGGAGCTGCTGATCAAACATGGCAAGAAGATCATCGGTGAGAGTGTGTGTGTGTGTGTGTGTGTGTGTGTGTGTGTGTGTGTGTGTGTGTGTGACTGCGGGTGTTTCAGCTCACCTGGAAGATTTGAACTTGACTATATTATGAGTTATATCTGACAGTTTAGAAATGACATCTTGGCATTTTATTAACAAATGTTTGTTTTTTTTCTAACTTATCTAAACTTGTGTGCTTTCATTTTTCAGATGAACAGTTTATTCTCAAGAGAGTCGCAGACTGCGCCATTGACATCTACGCCATGGTGGTTGTCCTGTCAAGGTATGCAAAAGTGCAAACAACAGATTTAAGTCTTCGTTCTTTTTTTTTTTCCACTAACCACACCATCCTTTCTATCTGTCCCCGTTGCGCTCTTTCTGCACGCTCCCACCCACCTTCTAAACTAAGGTCTTCTTTTATTCCACAAACAAACTCCTACGCAGCCCAAAGCGACGTTTCTTGTGAACGTCTTTTTTTCTCGGCCTCTTTCTGCAGGGCGTCACGAGCTCTGAGTGAAGGCCACACATCAGCTCAGCATGAGAAGTTGCTGTGTGAGACCTGGTGTACCGAGGTAAGATCCTCCGCAGAGCCAGACACAAACACGTGCTGCTATGTAAGGAGGATGTTCGGTGTTTTTAATGAGCTGAGCCGTGGCTAGCAATCTTAGGTAGTGCCGCTGTGGTAAGTAGTGGGATATATGATTAAAGAGAGAGTGAAGACACAAGTTTTAAATATAAACCAGAAGCACTCGGAGAGCGCAAACCAAGGCACTCACCCTCTGAGCAATATTTACCTTTAAGGGAATAATACTGTATTTGTATATAAACATTATAGGTATTCAATGTTGAGTAACTGGACTAAAAATAAAGCTCTATAAAGCATTATTATCACTTTGACCTTCAGAGGAATCTGTTGACCTTCAAGGTGAGATCTGAGGTCGAAAATGACATGATGTTTTAAATCTTTATACAGCGTTACTGGTAATAATTATAGTTTCTACGTTATAACGCTTTTTGTCAGTTGTGACTAATAGGTCATTGAGTTGACTTTGGACACCTTGGTGGATGTAAGCCAAGGTCTAAAGGAGCATTAGCCACAACCCCGCGCTACACTCCTACAAAGTTTAATCAGAAATTCAGTCAAATGTTTTGACCTGTCTTGTTTACAGAGGACAATGGCACTGTGAATAAAAACATAAGCTCTCCTTGGCTGAGGAAATAAGTCCATACTTTACCTCTGTGGTGTTCTGATGCCATAACTCGGTTTGGCATCATCACTCTCCTCCTCTCTCCGTTCCCCAGGCTCACGACAGGGTCATGCACGAGATCAAGTCTCTCCACTCCAGCGAGTCCAGAAAGCTCTTCAGCAACATGCGGGCCATCTCTGCAGCGGTCGTGGAGAACGGAGGAGTGTTTGCTGCTCACCCCCTGGGTTTCTAAACGCCCTCGCTCTTTCTGCGTTTCTTCAGTCTTCTGAACATCTCGTCACGTATGCCAAGTCCTCCCGGACTTTTTTGGCATTATTCCTCTGACACACATCAGTGCCCTTTTTTAATTTATGAGATGCATTTACAGCCTCAGAAACTGGTTTTGGTGTCTTCTTTAATCCCCCTGCTTTTTTTCCTGTCATTTATTTATGACATTGTGACTCAAGGCATTTAAATTTTGAGCTGCACTTTTGTTCTGTGAGACATAAAAATGTCATGCGAGTCGGAAAAGTCACAGTTCTACATTTGTCTGAAGTGTGAAGGGGGCTTTGAAATGCACCCTTTCCTTTGTATCCAAGCCTTCATTATGTAAACCCTCAGTGTTTAATCTGTTAATACATTAATTTATGCTCTTTTGATTCTTGGTAATTAACCATAAATACAACGATATCAATGCAACTTTAAGTCAGGGAGCCAGTTAACAGGAAACTGATGTGTCTTTAAAGGACAGATTTTTACACTTGGTGTTTAAATGTAGAGAACAGCGTGATGTTTGTTCTTAACGCCTTTCTGCATGTTCAGTTTGCTCGTTGATCAACAGACACACAAATATCAAGACTGTAAAACCTTTTTGCCTTAGAAACCGGCTCGAACACACAAAGCTTTCCTAACAATACTCTGCTCTTTACTGTTATCAGCCACCTGGAACTGCAGTGAATGTAACATCGTCTGTGTACCATGTTTTAAGTTTTCTATCATTTATTTCTCTACCGTAGCGAACGTGTAACAAAGTGGGAGCCTGTATAGGCTGTAACTATACTGCTTTTTTCTGCCAATAAAGTCCATTTTCTCCAGACTATGTCTCGCCCTCTTTGTGATTTTCAGCACGTACAGCAACACTGACTTTTAGTAGCACTTAAAAAGAAAAAAAAATCCCATCACTGCAATATTTTTACCCATCTTGCCGCCAAACAAGCTTCCTATTTCTGTTGTATTCATAACAAACTTTGCTAATTCAGTTTCACTTCTGCAGTACGGCTCTTCAAGGGCAGGTGCCTTACAGGAAAGCCAGTATTTGCTTTTATGTCAGGAGTCGTCTGCCGGTGTGTATACAAGTGAAGTGCAAACAGATGAACCCCTTCCTGTCTTTACACAGGCATATGCACACGAGATGACAAGCGTTACTTATGTGGGTGAGAGACTAAAGATCTTAATGCGAAAGGTGCCGATGCTGTAGAAGGCCTGCGGTTGTTGTTGCTGAGAATTCCCCAGCCATGTGTCTGTCCTCCTGGCTGAAAACCAACTCAAGCTCAGCAGTAGCTGAGAAGCAAACCCAGCATCCCTGTATGATTTCCTTTTTTTATGCGGAAGCATTTGAACCAAGATCAAAACAAAATTAGATTTGGTGTTTTTAAAAAAAACAAACAAAAAACATCACTATCTCACTTTAAAAATCGAATATTCTAAAATAATAATGCACAGGTGTCGAGCATTAACCAATGAGTGTAAGGAGAACTACGTCACTCTTAGAGGTGTTACGAGATGTGGTTAGCTCAGGAAATGGGGGATCAAACCACCAGCATTTTTAAAGCTTACTTACTGGTCATATTTCTCCAATAACAGAAGAATCAAGTGTAAAGTGGTTTAGCATCTCATCACTGCAGCTTTTTTGACCGAGACCTGTAGCTTTCTCAGTTTTTAAATCAATATATGGACATGCATGAACCCCCCTACCCACCCTGCTGTGTTTGGGTTATCATCCACCATCATCATCACCTCATTCAGAGCAGGGGAACGTGGTTTTAGGTCCTCACTATGTGCAGAGAAACTGACTTTTAGCATCTTTTTTAAAAAACTATTTCCTGTCAATCATTTGATGGCATCTTATAATGTTAGGCTGTAAGAAAGCTCTGGTTTACTGTGCGGAGTAACAAGCAGTGGCGTTATGTCAAATGCTCAAAACAACCCACATTATCTAACCTGGTAACAATGTTTTAAGACTAAGTGATATTTATACTTGGACAACAGATAAATCATAACCCAGCTCGCACTTGTACCAATGCGGTCAGAGGTCAAGTAGGTGATCATTGTTTGCAGATTTCACTCATGTGTGACCTTGTGTGTAACAGCCGTGCTGGTCAAGTGCACGAGTTTAAACAGGTGTGTAAAAACAAAAACCTGTGTGAGTGAGGGGATGTACTGGCTCCTTAAATGGAAATCGGTCTGAGATAAAATATAGTCTGTGTCTTATGTTAAAAGCACATTTTTAAATGCTGAAACCCTAAGTTGTATTTTTGTTATTTAGCTCTGTATTTAATCACTTTTATAGGCAAAGCTGTCCGTCTCCTTGTCGGCCATAGTTAGTGTACCTGGTATGTTTTCATGTAACCGGCAGACTAATTATTACACACACTTAGTTAGATAGACTAACTATTAGATAGACTCTAATAGTAAATAACTTTGTGTGAATTCTCTGAGGTAAGTCTTTTCCATATGTAGACTAGCTTGCATATTCATAACATGTATATTTTGGTAGCATTGTGTTTAGAGTAGGCAGGAAATCGTCCTAACAACAAACAGGAAATGGTCAAAGGCAGATTTGAAACCGGGCCCCAGCGAAAGACATTGTGGCCTGTGAGTCACGCAAACCAGTGAGCTAAATCCACGGCCACACTTCTGCCCTTCCACAGACAGACAGTGTCTGTGTCATGTTTCTCGTTTATGGGCTATAATTGCTTGCATATTATTGCGCAGTGTCTATGGCCTCACAGTCCTGGAATTAGCACATCAACACCATTTAACTCACATTTCTTTTTTTTTAATGTCAACAATATTAATAATATATATAAACAACATTCATCAGACCACATATTTAAGAAACTCGTATATTCCAGTCATTAAGATCCCAAATGTCTCCATCAGCCTGGAGGTCAGGGAGCTTAAGTCTGGACCAGCCAGGACAGGGAACGGTTCCCTCCGACCACTGCGCAGCTCCGCTGTTAATCAGCATGTGGTTCACCAGGAAAAGGCAGAAAATGTCAAAAATAGACCCAAGTATAAACATGCTGATGTTCCATCTTGCTGCTGCTGCATGACTGTAACATTCCCATATCAGGATGAAGCCTCACGGACTGATGTGATGGCGTAAAGGGCCCTTCCTAGCTGAGAACATGTTCCTGTTACAAATAAAATCCCAATGAAGACCGGCTTTTTCCCTTCAGGCGTCCTCCGCGTTGCCTCGGCATGAGCTCTGGTCATGTGAGAAACTCCTGACTGCTACCGGCTGAGTTTCCTCTTGCGGGACTTCTGGGACTTGCGAGGCTTCCAGGGAAATGATGGTCTGAGCCGTCATCGTTCTCTCCCTGAAGGGCAAAAAAGAGCAAAGAGAACAAATAAGCTCATTTGCCTCCTTTCTGAGGCGTCGTGGTGGCTGGCATTTCCAAATCACTGAAAAGGAAAGTCATTAATATTCACGAAGCCGCACTTTCATCCTGAAATCACACATCAAGTGTCCACAGCGATCCCTCGTTGAGTCACGGTGTAGTAATAGTGGTTGTAGTGATGGAGAACCTGAAGCAAATGAGCTTTGTTTTACACGTTTATCTCAATATTAGTCACCCTTCTACAGAAAGTTCCCTTTTTGACTGTTTCTAATATGTGAGCACTAATTTGCATTGTTTTACATACATGGCACACTCAGTTTTACAGAGAACTGCAGTGATCTTTGCACGGACATTACCAGACGATAGGGTGAATCACGCAAAAACCATGTAAAGTATATTCTGGGATGAGCTGTGACGGGATTGTCTTATGGGTATTTAACCAAAAAGATTCTTTTTGCTCCCCCCCGTCTGCTGGACATCTACTTTCAAATCAAACTATTGTCACATAAAATCTGACAACAACAAGTTTTTGTCTTTATGTTTTTCCCCTTTCTACTTAGTTACTCCATGTTAAGGATTTCTACATTCATTGATTGGTAAACTGATTTCCGAGAAGAGCTTGTGCGGTTGCCCAGGTGTTTGTCACACATTGACATGTTGGATGAGTGTATTTATAAATGTGAGAACTAACAATAGAGTGTGTAGGTTCTCGGTCATCCTGTTCCTGGGCAGTCCTGGCAGCCCTAAGAGCGTGAAAAAAAGGAAACTGGACTTCTTTAAGTTTTTTCACGTCATCATTTCACATCTTCAAAAGAGCTCAAAGCCGTCCAAATGCCATTTTTTCACACTGAGAAGCTGTGAGCTCAGTGAAGGTGAATTGTGCGATTGCAATAGTAATGTTTACCCCTTTGCCAGTGTGCCTTTACGGCTGTAAATATTATAACTAGATCACAGTCATATTAGCGGATTAGATAGCTGTTATATAAAGACATGTGACTAATTAAAGGGAAAAGATCAGACTAAACCAGTGGAGGAACTTGTGTGATGATGCCTCACAGCAACAAGGTTCTGGGTTTTTAACCTCCAGAATGTCTTTGTGTGTGCACTTTGCATGTTGTCCCAGTGGCCTATGTGGTTTCTGAGTGCTCCGGCTTCCATCCATAGTCCAAAGACGTGCACGTTAGGTTACCCGTTGGTTCTAATTTAGCCCTACAGGTGAGAACGTGCGGCCCTGTGTCCGTCTCAACCCTGTGATGGGCCAGCGACAGCAGCAATAGGCTCGAGTCACCCACTGTGGGTAAACGGTTAAGAAAGAGGGAGGGTGAAGTAACATGTCATGCAACTGCTTGTTGCACAACATCTTTAAGCAATAAATATCTAACATCTGTGGCTTTTAGATGAAGCTGACTTTGAAAAATACTGAGCACAGCTTTGGTAATTTTGTGGTGACCCTTATCACTGCGTAAAGGAAAACAGAGGGGCAACTTGTTGCGAGGTGAATGTCAGAAGATCACACTGCCTGACTCAATGATCAGGATATTAAAGCAGGACTGTAGAGCATCGATCTTAAAAGACGAAGGCACGTTTGAAAGTTCAGTGGTGCACTGTGACCCAGGGAATGCTGCAGTGATCACAAGAGTTAGACATTAGACTAACAGTCTAATTACTTTGTTGGACTATTGTGGAGGTTTTGCAGGCGGTTCTGCGTTCAGGAGGTTCCGTGTGGAGTTTGCCTGTTCTCTCGGTGGCTGCGTGGGCTCTCTCTGGGTATTCCTACCATGTTAGCTTAACGTGCTGTAGTGTGAATGTGGGCGTGCACGGTTGGTATGTCTCTCTGTGATCCCTGCATCTAGACCTGCGGCAGCTGGGATAACGACCCTGAACTGAATGAGTGGATCCATGCACCTGTCCACAAGGTGGAGAGGGTCACTTGAAAACAACACACATTATTGAACATTATTCTATGTCTGTCCTAAAGGACATTTCTTTCTATCGCTTTTATCAAAACACTTAAATTAAATGAGGGGGTATTATTATTATTTATTTATGTATTTTTTAGAACTTTTAGAAGCCGCTTTTATGCTGTTCTTTTCCCCTTTAATTAGTCACTTGGCTGTATATCATCTATAGACGCAGACAGAAAAGTAGAAACTGATGGAATATTGCAATTTTGACCATTAAGGATTGTAAATACATTGAATGAATGGATGAGCCGGGACATACCTCGTTCTGTAGGGCACATGAGACCAGTTAGCACGCACAGTCCAGCCCAGGACACTCTTCAGATATCGGGAACAGCAGGGGAACCTGCGACTCAACTGCTCCAGAAGTTCCTCTTTACGCAAACCGTAAACAACTGGCGCAAAGCACTGCGCCAGACTGAAGAAAGCAAAAACGACAACGGCGGACAGCTCCTTGGTCTCCGGCTGAATAAAATCCCGCTTGTTGAGAATTGAAAGCACAAAGTTCACAAAGTTGGGGAGCAGGTAGACAGCCAGCTGGGAACCGTGAAGGGCGATCGTCCTGCATCCTGCCCGATTTCTCCGATTGAGGACCCCGAGCCGCCGTCCCTCCACGAGTATCCTCACGTAGCTGTAGAGAATGATCAGCGTGCACAGCCCTATAAAGAGCACCTTCTGTAGTTCGCCTTTCTTCAGTTGCTCCCGGCCGCACCGATAGGGCTCATCACTGTCTTTAAAAAACAGACTGAGGGGGATCACCAGCGCCACCATCCAGGTAAACACTCCAAGGAGCCAGGGCCAGTGGCCCTTATTGCACACAGAGCTGTAGCGCATCGGGTGGCACACGGCGCAGAAGCGGTCCAGAGCCATCGCGGTGAGCGTCAGGAGGATGTTGGACGCGCTGCTGATCAAAATGGTAATCATTGCCATGCACGCAGAGTGGGACAGCCGCGTGCCCAGGTGGATCTGGTAGTAGAACACGCTGCTCATGCCCAGGTGAACCAGCGCGGACACCAGCAGGTGGAAAATGAGCACGAAGCGGGCGTGACGCCGGAGCCGCTCCTCGCGCACGATGGTCCAGTTGATGATGAGGTTGAAGAAAAGCAGCACGGAGAAAGAAACCGTGGACACGTAAAAGCGTACGCAGGTGTAGTCGCTGACCTCCGTGGTGTTGTTCCGTGACATTATTCTTCATCGGGGTTTGGGTGGATTTACAAGATAATGACGGAGGCAGCGGTGGAGCTGATGGGGAAGACAGTTTGTCCGCCGCATGTTCCTCTCTGTCTGCTGCTCTGTCACTGCGGACCCAGACATCCGCTCTCTCTCTCTCTCTCTCTCTCTCTCATAGGCAGGCCTACTTGTGTCACGTGTCTGTATGAGGTCTTTTGGTAAACAATAAATTCTCTATAGGCTATATCAACCATCCTCACACCGGCCTCCTTTCTAACTCCAATCCCAGCCAAACCTCGACATCCACTCTTAACACCCCCGCAGTTTGCACGTGGCCTTTGGGAGAAGTTCAAATCTAACACAATTGCTGCACATGTACAACCCACGCAGTATTAATTACCAGTGATTAAGTTCAATTATATTAGTCCTCTGTCTTTTGAAACGACAGAAGAATTCAGTTTTAAAGCGGATCTGCAAAATTCATTTAAAAAGAGCTTTTGAAACATTTTGATATTCCAACATTTTGATATTTCCTTCGACAAAATTAAGACGCAAGTTACACAGTTGCTTTCACGTACGAAGTTTCCTCGTGTCTGAAATTGTGCAGTTTGTCATGTAAGCGCCGCAACGAGGTGTCTGACAGCAGGCTGCCGCCACCTACTGCTGGGCTCCAAGCACACTGGCTCCATCTCATCATGTTGAATGTCTGGGACGTGAAGGGACACTGACACGGGGTTGGGAGTTCGCTTTGTAATCGGAAGGTTGCCGGTTCGAGCCCCGGCTTGAACAGTCTCGGTCATTATGTCCTTGGGCAAGATACTTCACCCGTTGCCTACTGGTGGTGGTCAGAGGGCCCGGTGGCGCCAGTGACCGGCAGCCTCGCCTCTGTCAGTGCGCCCTAGGGTGGCTGTAGCTTACCATCACCTGTGTGTGAATGTGTGGATGACTGGATGTGTAAAGCGCTTTGGGGTCCTTAGGGACTAGTAAAGCGCTATACAAATACAGGCCATTACACGGGTGCTTTCACGAATTTTCCTCTTGTGAGTATAAAAGGCCCCAAAGTTCATAGAAGTTCTTACAGAGGGTTTTATAGGTTTATATACGAGTTTATATGCCGTTCATTTAGCATTGAACCTTCTGTTAGTTTGAGCCAGCCCACTGTCTGGTGATGTCATAAGGGTTAGTAAGCTGGGCACAGCAGCGGTTTTTGATATGGGCGACATGGGCGGTTGCTCACGGCGGCATCGTGGTAGGGGCGCGTCACGGGCATTGGCAAAAAAAAAAGCTCGTTCTCATGCTGCTTATGCGCCTGCTTCATGCAGGCGCATATTGGGAATGGCAGAGGCACCGATCGGTTTTCTATCGCCCATTTGCTGGGAATAAGGGCGCCCTCCGTTTGTGAGGTGCGCCTGCTGCTTGCGGCACAGGGAGGAGAGGGCGAGGCGGCGGGGGATTCTCTGGCTGGCTGGAAAAGCATCTAATAACCAGCTCGCAAAATAAAACAAAAATAAAAACAAACCAACAAACAGAAAACACCAGAAATTATGTTACAGACTCATAATTAGCAGCAATTTTTT
>NW_027052497.1:0-42192 GCF_036321145.2 Pelmatolapia mariae | reverse complement strand
CCCCGGACGCTCGCCTTCGCTGTCGCTTGTCTCTAGAACATCCTGCACCTGCTTCTTCATCAAACAGTCACATATGCACGCACAATTTTTGCAGTTGCAAGCAAAAACATAAGATTAACTTTTACCTATATAACTGAGTCTATCTACGATGTGTGTGTGTGTGTATGTGTCAGCCTCTGCTTGCACTTTGTTTCACCTCTCAGCTCCCCAGCTAGACCTTAACCTTTCCACTAGACAGAAGGCCAGCACAACTGAAACTATGTGTGTGCCGATCTTGACTTATATGTAAAATGTATAAAACAAATGTTCCAATCTAATACAACTACTTAAAGCTTAATCAGCGATAAATGCATAAAAAATAACCTGCTCTTAACTTGCACTTAGACTCTGGTTTCAGTTTCGCTTCTGCAGAAGCATGTAACTTCAAAAACATATAACTTCCTGTCTTCTTTTAGCACAGAGTTACTCTTTCACCCTGCAGTCTGCATAAACATTAAAATTATAAATTCAAAAGCACTTCGGGTTATAGATTCAACTCAACAGTTTAAAGTGTTTTTTTCTGGACCTGTAATAAAGACTAATATAATACCAATATATTTGAACATCTGAATGCATCTAAATACAACATCACTATTAACAATGAAATGATAATGATGATTATAAAAATAACAACAAATAATAGCAGGAAAATATTTCTACTCCTCTCAATTCCCTCTCTCGACCTCTGGCCCACCAGAGATCGCCATACATTATGTTGGGTCACTCCTTGGCCCATTCAGCTGCTTCCCTATCCACCCCTGACGTCATGGACATTAGGATCACTTTTCCCACTCTGACCCTCTCTCGGCATTCTGTGATTTAGCGAACCAGACAACCCCATGTCATCTAGGTGGTCTTAATAATAAAATGCCAGCTCCTACTTGAAAACACTTCATGCTTAAGTGGTCTCTGCTCCTTTTCTGGGTCCCTCTCTAGTGGACATCTTCTCCTCTAAGGGATAGAAAACACTTTCTCCCTACTACGACTTCCCTACCTTATGTCCCTCAATTGCTCTCTTCATTTAAACCTGATTCAACTTAACATTCATTTCTATATATTATTCAACATCACTCATCATGTATAAAACTCTCAAAGTGCTGCTTTCACATCCACTTCCTGTTGCTCGCTCTCTTCTCCCTTATCTGATCATCAACATCCTGTGCTGTTGCAGCTGCATGTAAGTCACCTTTCACAAGAAATATCATCCTTTAAACTTATTCTTCTACAAAATCAAAAAACTTCAATCAGCTAAGTGTAAGCATATAATCAATTACTATGTGTTAACCCTAACTTAATTTTTTTAAAACCCACGTTTCCTGTGTTATTTCGATTCTTGGTATAACATTTTATTTCATTTTTCTGCTCTTAATGTAAGGGTACATTCTAATTTATACTTTATCAGACTTAACCAAAATATATAAGCTTTCTCCCCTTTTGCTTCTGTTTTTAAGACAAAAAACTTGGTCACTTCACCAAGCATTTGTTATTCTGTAACTACATTTTATGTAACAAGACTCATGTAGAGCTGCATGTGTTATCTCAATATTTTACATGTCACACAGTTTAGTTACAAACAAAACTCCTATTCAAACAGAGGCTAAATGGATTTGAGGCCTTTGGCCTGGAATCAATACTGTCATGTGTGGTTATGGACTCTATATGTCTGTAAGCGTGTGCGGCCTTCCATGCTCTGTCATCTTGCACAATAAATTGCTTGGACATCGCGCCAAACAAAGCTTCTGACCTTCAGTTATTGACTTGAGCAACATTTCTTTAATAAGCACAAAATGCAATGTGTATGAAATCATTTCTATGTATGTAATCTTCAATGCTATTCCTTTGGGTCAGTGACACTTTTAACATCCTCATAAAAAGCTCTCCTCTACCCTAGAAATAAATCTATTTAATATCTGTTTCTAAAGCCTACATTATAACAGCTTATTCTACAAATCAAAAGAAATCACACATTTCTGCTCATCAAAATTTCACTAATCTTCCCCGTTATTATTGTTATTCCCACAGTTTCCCTTTAAGTTTGGTGTGCAACTTCTTATGGACACCCTTTATCTTCTGAACATTTTACTCCTTTAACTTAGACATAAAAATAACAATTCCTGCCTCAGTTTTACATATCTAAATTATCACAAAAAACCCCATAATTATAAACTCATCCTAAAACCCATTTCAAATTAAATCCCCCTTTTTATTTGGACTTCACATGTGTGTCCAAATAAAACTCAAAATGCATCACCCAGGCTTAAGAAATTAAAGGGAAAAAAGGTTAGTCATATCATCTCTCTAAACACTCAAACACTACAGCCATCCTCCTCCCAGGTATTTTGGCCCTAAAAACCTGTGTTTAAGGAATAAAATCAATCTAATCATTATGTCAAATCTTCTCAAACTCCTTGCTTCATGCAAAGTCTGGATCCTTGGAACTTCCTGGAAACAAAAACCTGTACTTTACATTTTATAACCAACTCCCTCTTTATGATCCAATCTGTGTTATAAGAAAGAAACCCCAAAAAAAACACAATTATCAATCAAATACATTATAAAAAATAGCAGCAGAAATATCAGTAAAATACGAATCTAACCCCAGTCAGTAAAACAGAAATTCCCTCAAAGCAACTCAAAAGTCAGCATCCCCAAATTAAGTCTCCCCCTTGTCCTGCTTATGACAAAAGCAAAACAAAGCATCCCATTTCTCTTCCTGGCATGGTAAACTGTTTGTCCACATTCATTCATCCCCTCTTTGGTCCAGTCACTCACATTCACTCACACGCATTCACACATGATGTTTGCTGATATCGAGCCTCCAAATAATCAGATACTCCACATCAGCAAAATGAGCTCAATCATTTGTTTTATTTCGTTGTCCTTTTTTAGGAAAATAGTCCTTTAGGCTTTTGTCTGGATTGAATCGCTACAACCCTTTTAGACAGAGACTCACAGCCAATCAGGTCCCCCCGATGGACTCCTCTTCAGCCAATTACCATCTGAAAAGCCCACCTTACATTTTGTTCTCCCGAGAATTTTGTCAGCGCTGCTCACCTCTTCCAGGCCTGCTTCAGAACAAAATGAGAAAAAGAGAGCTGCTTATTGGCTCATCAAAGTACAAAACAAAATCACCTGACAGGTTTTTTCTAAGTGCACTACTACAAAAACTATGGGCCCTTTTCGACATGTCCATGTTTATTAAAACTCCTTCTATTAAAATAAAAACAGCAACCTCACAACTCTTAACCAATCCCAAATGTCACCCGTTCAACACACCGAAAACCCCGTCAAAAGCTGCACCGTTTTCCACACAAGGTCTCCCTAGACACTTCACCATACTTAGATTCAGCATAAAGATATACACCCATTACAACAATGTATCATCACTACATTATAAATATCCTGTCCAAATCTACATCTCTGAACAGACCTGACCACCGTATCAATTATCCTGTTACTTTTCCCTTATATATTTCGCCCAATAATCCTCAACAGCCACTGCTCTCTCTCGAACTGAAAGCCTCCGAGACACAGACACAGGAAGTGTCTTTGTCACTCACTCACTCCAGCTAATTTGCATAGTGACTCACAGCTCAACAGCCAACTTCACAAGAAAAATGCATGTTTAAAACCTTATCACATTATTGAATTATTTTCATTTTCTTTCTATACTAATCACTTGCTTTGATCATTCAGTGCAAGAGCACTCTGACTCACTCTTATAAAAACTAATTTAATCACTGTTCTGTTTGTTTTTTCCATAACTCACTCCCTTGTCATACAGCTTCTTTTGAGTCAACTTCAAGCTTTAATCTATCTTATTAAACATTCACACCATTCTATCACTCATACAATTAGCAAGCTGATTTAATTGCATGTGTTTGTGTCCTTTAGCCAAGTTTAATCAATATCTTTGCATTACTCTTCACAAGCTTGTCTTTGTCTTCTTAAGATTAATGCATTTTCTGTTTGTATGTATGGTTTTGCATATGTTGCTTTGCAGTATTTCAGACTCCTTCACAATTCTCCAGTTAAACAGTCAGTTTTCTCCTTCCCCGAATTACTAGCCCAAACTTTTCGATTTCCCACCTTAAATAACAGCCCTCCTAGTCTTCAGCCAGGAGTTAGGGCTTGCTTTCAGGTTCCTGGACACATCATGCTGTGAACAATTCAACCAGAAACTTGCCTTAACATATCCATTGATGTTAACCTATAATTTCTTCTGACCGCTGCTGTGGAGAAATTGGTCCAGGTCTGCTTTGCTCCTGAAAATAACAAAACTGAGACATTTTCATTATTATCACGGGTACGTTAAAGACCCATTTCTCTTCCTCTAGTCAGAAATACCAACTTATGTCATGTATGTAAGCGTGTTCTTCCTTGCGTTATGGGATCATGTAAATGCAGTGTAAGCTGTTTCTTCATTGCATTTTAAATTGTAATCAGCTTTACTTAATGCGTCTTTCCTCTGAGTTCTGGATTCAAACTATCTCACTTCTGCTTCTCTCCAAAAATAATTTCACATGTAACAATTTGTGCATGTGTGTTTTCTATTCATTAATGTAGTTGTCAGTTATTTACCTTCATTATTTTTACCTTCTCTATTATTTACCTGTTTGTTGTGACGTGGTGGACCTCCCTAAACCACCAAAAGTCCAGCCTTCAATTTCAACCCAATCATATCCTATATACTCGCAGTCAAACTTGTCCTGCTTCACCTGACACCGGTCCCTCTCTTCACAGTGTCCTGTCCGGCCTCAAAGCTCCAACAAACACAGTCTGTTTCTTCTCTGTTTTGATGTTTCAGTATTCTTCTTTTAAGTTGAGTTCCAGTCTGGCAAAATATCACGTTTAGTGCCTTCGACTCAGTGCCCCCCAGTCATGTGACACTTTTCATTACCAGCCTCCCAGTTTCCCCGTGCATGTTTTGTCACGTGGTTTCCTTCATTCTGCTTCTGGAGTCGTCATACAGTCATATTTTATTTGCACTTTTTTTTACTTCTCCATCCATCTTTTCAGTCTTCTCTCTCAAGATTACCTCACGCATGGCAAATCTGAGAGTCAGTGCCTTCAAGCAGACATATCCCACTGTTCTTCACCAGCAACGGGGCATATTGCATCACGTGCTTTCATTCATACTGCTGGACTCATCAGTCGTCGTCAGTGTTAATGCTTTCACTTGCACCGCCTTTTGGCTGCAGTCAATTCTTCCATGATGTTCTGTCGGTCTTCCTCAGGAGATTAACTGTCCTTTAAGCTTCTTCTCAGAGTCCGGACAAAGTGACAGGTGAAGCTATCAACTTTTAGCCAAAAAACTGGCCTGTTTTCCCAATTATGTTGATCTATGCTTTTGCTGCTGTACTCAGGGTTCCAGGTTTAAAGACCTCCACCTGTATTAACACACTAAAGCATACAATTAATATCCTTTTCATTTCTTTTCTCTTCTGTGCTTTCTCCACCCAGAGTTTAACTCGTCTCTCTCTCTGGGTTTCTCTCTTCACACACTCCGTTCCTTTATGGGCATGCAGCCCCGGTTACACACACACACAGGCACACAGAGCCATATTTCCTGTTTCTTCAGACTAATCTAACTCTTTTGTTTTTTCATCGTATTTATAGTCTACAGACCCTCTTTAATTCTACTAAATCTTAATCTAAAATACACCTTTATTTCCTGCACACTTTTAAATATTCTAACCTCTTTCAGACATCATGAATCGTCTCACACACACTGCCTTTTCTCTCAAACTTCCACTTTTTCACTCACTCTACTATCAACCTCCTGAGTGTTATTATTACCTATTTACTTATTTCATACAAAATCACGCACAGTCACTCAAATACTTACATCATTCACACAGTTAAAATCACTCAAAATACACTCTCCTAGGAGTATTTTAGACATGCTTTTCATAATCATAAAAGTCTTAGGTACTGTACAATGCACTCAATCTATATATATATCAATCAAAAGTCAGTCAACTCCTATACATCTACAGTAATCAATCCACACTCTATTTATACAATTCTAGTGAGCAAAACCAGCATCTGTCACAGGCATTTAGCAAAATTTACAGACAATAGTTATAAAGCTCAATCACACTCTAAACTGAAAGCAACACTCTCCATGCGCGTCACCGCTCCTCATTTGCATTCTCACACACACACCATCAGTGCACATCCGGCAGTGCACTGCTGACACAGACATTCCTCTCAAACAAAAATCTCATAGTTTATATTTACAGAGACGTCTCATAATTACAACTGCACAGATTTTAGGCCTTGTAGTTCCTACCTAATTTAGATGAATTTATCCTAACGGTCCAACCGATAAAGCCTCTGCTTTTTTGCGACCAATTCACCCAGGCCAGACTCGAACTGCTCTGTCCAGATTTCTAACCCTAACTTAATTTACCAGTAGCCAAACAAGCGCAGATAGGAGACTCGAACTCCTAGCAATTTTGAAGGTTCCCCAGACCTTCCCAGTTTGTCGTACCGTATTAACCCTTAGTCGCCGCTAGGTGAAGGACAAACGTCTTTGTCCAGCAGGGAGCATTACCTCCGAGAAAAATGCGCTTCTTAACAGACGCCGCTGTCGTCCTAGAACAATTTAGAGTAATTTAAACAACAATCTATCCCCATAACAGGAATAATATTGAGGCAGATCTATCCTTGCGGACATAGGAGACTCGAACTCCTGAAATGACCATCACAAGATAGACCAAATGACCAATGGGACTCGAACCCATCAAAAAATGACCAAATGCCCTGTTTTTCTGCGTGAGACTCGAACTCACTTTAATTTCTTTTCCTTTTCTTTGGGACTCGAACCCAGTACTTTTAACTTATAACTTTCATTTCTTTATCATTACTTCAACTTCAGTTTCCATGAGATTTTCACCAAAATCAAAACAGACATTCACCAGTAATTTCAGTGATTAGGCTTTAATTTGACATGCCCAATGTGACACCTTTTGGAAATATATTTCAACAGGCAGTGTCTTACCTTTAAATGCCCCGGGGAATGCCTCCTCACTTTCACTACTGACTAGCGTCTGCCCGTCTAATCACCACGGACCCCGGATCTCTCCCGTCTACACCTCCAAAATCCCCCTTTTTCACCGGACGAAGCCCCCAAATGTTGGGTTCAGGAATTGAGGAGGTAGACCAAAAATAATGACCACTGATCCGGCCGGGTGCAATTAGATGGCATTTTAATGAATACACGCAGCGTGGAGCCAACACTGTACAGATTCAGTGTTGAACTCTCTTACAACAAGAAGTCAAAAGCTTTATAGGGGGAAATAGTACAGCCCCCCTTCTGTTGCCAGGCAGACTCAAACAAAGCATACGTCAACTCAAAAACCACAATGACTTTTAACATAGTTTAAAAAGAACATCGTCTCGGTCTCCATCCAGGTGCCTTCCTGTTGTCCCCGGACGCTCGCCTTCGCTGTCGCTTGTCTCTAGAACATCCTGCACCTGCTTCTTCATCAAACAGTCACATATGCACGCACAATTTTTGCAGTTGCAAGCAAAACATAAGATTAACTTTTACCTATATAACTGAGTCTATCTACGATGTGTGTGTGTGTATGTGTCAGCCTCTGCTTGCACTTTGTTTCACCTCTCAGCTCCCCAGCTAGACCTTAACCTTTCCACTAGACAGAAGGCCAGCACAACTGAAACTATGTGTGTGCCGATCTTGACTTATATGTAAAATGTATAAAAACAAATGTTCCAATCTAATACAACTACTTAAAGCTTAATCAGCGATAAATGCATAAAAAATAACCTGCTCTTAACTTGCACTTAGACTCTGGTTTTCAGTTTCGCTTCTGCAGAAGCATGTAACTTCAAAAACATATAACTTCCTGTCTTCTTTTAGCACAGAGTTACTCTTTCACCCTGCAGTCTGCATAAACATTAAAATTATAAATTCAAAAGCACTTCGGGTTATAGATTCAACTCAACAGTTTAAAGTGTTTTTTCTGGACCTGTAATAAAGACTAATATAATACCAATATATTTGAACATCTGAATGCATCTAAATACAACATCACTATTAACAATGAAATGGTAATGATGATTATAAAAATAACAACAAATAATAGCAGGAAAATATTTCTACTCCTCTCACTCTGAAACGTACTCAAAGAAAATAAAAAGTATGTCTTTGTGAGAAAATTCTTTCACCCATTTTTGAGCAAAGGTAACTGAACCTCATGCTATACCAATATAATGATAATATAATACTAATACATGCATTTAGGAAACTTTTTTTGACATTTTTTTTAACTTTTGCTAAAAAAACATGTACAATCAGGGGTAAAAAATGGGATTCAGCAGGTGGGGAAACCCTAAAAGTGGTTGTAATGACTCATTGTGGGAAAAAGAATCACAACCTATAGTCATTTCTGTCATGAACACTGGTGAAGTGGACTCAATGGAAGGACTCAGAGGTCAAGTGAAACATCAGGGTGATACATACAGCAGCTGGACCTCTTGCAGAAGACTGCATATAAACAGTTTGTGTGTTACTGATATTTGTCGAGCCGATAGAAACACTGCATTTGAAATTACCTGCCACTTAAAAAAAAACAAAAACAAAAAACATTGTTTCCTTTATACTTGCAGAAGTACTGCAACCACAACCAAAATGTCTATCACTCTGGCCCACTTTGACCCCAGAATACAGTACTATAGATCATGTTTAGATTCTGTATCTCATTGTACATCTGTATAGTGACAATAAAGGCTATTCCAGATTATCTTTTTGCATATGCAAATAAGCACCGGTGATGGATACACCAATAGGATTATCATTTATGTATCATTGTTCCCTTCATTTAGGCTGAGATTGGTTTTAATGTTTGAAGGTGCTCAGTGCTAGAAAACAAAAAAAACCTCAAACCCTTCATCTGCAAACTGTCCTACATGCTGAACAAACTCCACTCTGTGCAGAGACCTGAAAAAAGTCTTCACTTTTTTTCTGCAGATCATCACTGAAATCATTCAAACTGAAACATCATTTCCTTCAGACTCTACAAACATCCAGGAAAAAAAACAAGCTGAAACTTCCAGAAACAGAAGACAAAACACTCAACTCCAAGCTTCAACACTGAACTAATCTATGAACCTGGTGTCTGCAGCCATCTTTTATATACAGAGCATAGATAGCATACAGTGGAAAAGAATCATTTACACCTGATCAGAGACATTAACCATACTCACACACACTAAAGGAGGAAGTGCAGCTGTGAGGTCCCGTTACATTGAACTATGGAGCGGCAGATTTGTGCTGTTTGTGCTGGAACTGCTGCACACAGCTGATGTTAGCAAGGAAAACGTTACACACTGCTTCCATTACCATCACAGGGAGCTTCACATGGAGGCAATCATCAGACACAAACCTCAGGAAGAAGAAGTAAACTTTGAACAGCAAGGAAACACCCTGAGAGACATCCACAGACCAGCATCACTGGAGTGTTTTCTGATGACATTTGCAAGAAAGTATCAATCTGCGAGTGCCCACAACCCCTCTACAGTCTGTTTCAGCTCTCAGAGGAAAAAAACCTAATCTATGATCCTATGAGCCTTACCCAGCAGATAACTGGAGAGAGAGATCAACTGGAGCCAATGTGGGTGGAAGGACTCGCCCAGGCTGACTGCCTTGATGTCCAGGTGTCTTTCCAGATATGGAGAAGCCTGAGTAGCCTTGCATGTTACCTCTTAATCTGGGAGAGCAACCTATTATAGCTATTTGGATTAATATAGATTAATACTCAGATTTATGCCTATATTGTTTCACAAAAGGTTAAAAAGGGAATGTCCATGGTTTACAGTTTTAATTGCAGGTTTTATTAAAGTAAATTGGCAGAAGCAATGCTCCATCACTATGTCTCACGTGCTTTCCTGTTTATTTTGTTAGTCCACTGTCTCATTTATGTCCTCCTTTGTTTCCTTCAGTTTGTTAGTGGATTCTGTTAGGTTTGTTTCACAGGTGTCTCCACTCTGCCCTTACCTCATGTGTGTATTTAAGTCCATTTTCCTTAGGTCTGTGCTAGTAACTAAGTAAAGTTTATTTATGCTATGTCCTCTCTTGCATTTTTATTGTTTACATCTTCCTAAGATTACTTCTGTGTTGTGGTTCTGGGCCATTTTGACCCAGCATTTTGAGTTTCTTGTGTTTTGGTGTAATTTTTGTATTATTGTTTAGGTTTTGGGTGATTCAGTAGTTTGAGTTTAGTCAAGACTGTTTTTGTATTCCCAGTATTCCCATTCCTTGTCCTTTAGGTTCGCCTTCTGTCTTTCTCCTCTGTGTCCCTCTCTGTCTGTGTTTATGTGCATGTATGTCCTTGTGTCTTGGTTCCCTTTTCCGTTCCCATGTTCCCTCTCCTCTTGTTCATTCCGTGTCTCCTCCATCTGTCATATTTATCCATGTTTCCCAATGTTGTTTTATTGGGACAGTCTTGCGTTCCATGCCAGTTAGTTCTGAGTTTCTTCCAGTTTTGTGCTTGTATTAATTCATCCAGTTATAAAGCTGAGTTTGTGTTCAGTCCTGCCGCACACAGCTAATCCCTGACATTCTTAGTTAAGACTTTTAACACTTACTTGCTCATTTTTAAACACATAAGGCTGGATGTTAAGACTTTTACCCTTTCTGAGATGTGATGACAGGGGGAAGCTGAGGGAACTCCCTCTGTGCAGGTCCAGGATATAATTGGCCATTTTTGACTACTTTTGATTGTACCTCTTCATTTCACCTTCAAAAACTGTTCACCTTGTTTGGTATCATTCTTTTCACCACAACCTCACATGTCTGAATTTACAATTATGTTTTTCATTTTGACATACTGTATCAACACAATTGATCTAAAGTCAGACAAAAAAACAAAACAAAATCAAAGTCAATAAAATCAATATTTTTTACTGTAACAACTACAAACATGTTTAACGAATCATTTCCATAAGTTGTAAAAACTCACACATCTTGGTTTGTCAGCAACTAATATTCAGGGAAAAACATTGGTTGTATTTTTATTTTTTCCTTAGATCATAACTCTGGTTTTACACAATTTAAAAACTGGTATATAGTTTGAAGTCAACACATTTAACACAAAAATAGACACTCAGCATTGTCTTGGGCTGACATAGCATCTTGTTGCTATGTCATCTTAAATTGGTCATGTGATTGGTTTAACATGACTACTTTTCTTTCTCAGCCACTCAGCAGCACTCGTGCGAGGTAAGGTGAAGACAGCTGTCTGTGTGTTGAAATGCCGTTATTCCCATCACACTGACTCCACTCTGACATCACTGATCAATAATCAAAGAACACACAGATCAAACTGATTGATCAGCCATCAGAGGAGTCGGATCAATGGAGCTGCTTCTGTTCCTGATGTCCCCTGTTTGATCCTGGACCTGAACTCTCCCTGCAGAGGAGACACAAGACAGTCAGACACACACACAGACACACACACACACACACCTTTAACTTTGAGTATCACAGTTTTGTGTCTCTAGATCCTCTTCTTGCGGTTATCATTCCTGTTGCTGACTTCACATTCATACTCTCCACTGTCTCTCTCTGTGGGGTGTCTCAAGATCAGACTGAGATCTCCAGTTTTCAGCAGGTCTTTGTTCATCTTTGTTCGCTTCTTGTATTTTTCGTCCTCTACTTCAGGCCAGTCAGAGCCCTGCCGATACATGTGGACCATCTTTGTTTCATCATATCCCCACTCCACTACAACATCTTGTTGAGCTGTGAGTTCTGTAGCTTTGAAGGGCAGCAGGACAGACTCCGCCCCCTCCTCCGACTCCACCTGACAGACTGAGAGGACAACAAACACAACATGAGCCGTACAGACAGCAGCAGCAGGTTTTCAGGGTTGTAGAGAAAGCTGAAAGAAAGATCAGAGCAGAAGGGAACAGGGGACCGAAATCTATCAATAAAGTTGATCATTTCAAGTTAAGGTGTCCGTGAAAACTGGATCAGTGCAGTTTTACATCAATTCTATTTTATTTATAATGCACCAAATCACAAAAATAATAAAGACCCAACAATAATACATAGAAAGCAGAGAAGCCCCAACAATCAACATGATCTATATTTCAGATTCATTCTTCCTGTTTTTGAATCAGCAGACAGGAAGTCCTGAAATCACATGACCTCTCTAACAGGACGATTCAAGTGAAATTTAGCCTCATTTTACTGATGAATTCTTTGTCTCTATAGCAGAGCTGTGAGCATCATTTTCTGCCGTCACCATGTGACCTCTCTCACTCACCTTTAACTCTGTGACTGTCTTCCCTTCAGTAATCCTCTCAGTTCCCTTAGCTGGGCCCACGTCCTCATTTTAGGTTTGACAACATTTTCAGCAGACAAAGGTGACTGGCTTATACATGAATTGATCTGCGGTTAGGGGTAAGCCTCAGAGGGGACTGGCTGCAGCTCCCAGGCCTGGCAGATCCCCATGTACTAATGAGAATTGAAGAAGTGAAAGGAGTGAAAAGGGGAGGAAGGGTGGGGCTCGAAAAGCTAGTAGAACTGGGGATCATATATAGATAGGAACGTGTAGTTAACAACCTGAGAAAACGTAAACTAGAATGAAATGAAATAATTCAGAGGCAAACACAGTCAAGGGTAGACACCTGAGTGTAACTCTAAAAACTCTACAAAGACCAAAACACAGTGGTGATCTACAACTACCACATTCTTTACCGCTACTTCTTATCCAACAAACTGCTGTGTTTCAGAGTGGATTAAACTTATTAGACGGCTCATGGCTGGACCTAGAACAAGCACTCTGTGGAAAAGTACAAATCTGCAATCTGGCTTTCATAAGCTCCAGTATTAAGCATCATACGTGCTTTAAAAGCCTCAACATAAACACCTCTCTGAAAGCCCGGTGAGAATTATTAAAAATAACATATGCCATTTAAATTTTGAAAAATCCAGTAATGTCAGAAAAATGAGCCGTACACACTCAAACACATGCACCTGCTCCACAGACAACTCTGCTGATAACTATATACATGCTATTCAGATAAAACTGAGGTAATTGCACTCGGCCCTAAAACTCTTAGAAATATGGTTTGTAACGAGATACTTAGTCTGGAGGCTTTATGTTGGCCTCCAGTAACACTGTGAGGAATTTGGGATTCATTTACTTCTAGATCACATTAGTTTGAGGAGAACATCTGCCTCTGCATAAAAACAACTGGATGAATTTGTTTCATTGATCACTGACCAGATCAGCTGACCACATGCACTTACCTAGATACAGTAAATACTTTATTGCTGCTTAGTGATGGTGGTCACGCTCACAGCAGAGCCAATGAGAATCGATCAGCAACCAAATCAATATCTGATATCGATAATGGAATCGCAATCACTAAATTCTTATCAATTCCAAATCCCTACTTTGACCTTAATACACTCATGTGTCCTGCCTGGGACGGGGGTCCACTGGTGGCTTGCAGGCCTGTGTGGATGTGTTCTTTCATATTGTTCTCTTCCAGATGCTCTAAGCTTTTGTGTTCTATTTTTTGTGTTGCAGCTGTAGCAGTCGGAGATTCATTGGTTTTCTATTTGTTGTCTGTCTTTTTAGGTTTTCTCCCTCCTGCCTGTCAGCTTGGACATTTCCATACTGCACATGTACTGTAATAACAGAAGTGGCTTAAAAAAGAAAAGAAAAAGGAAACCAGGAGAAACACTGAATATAAACAATGAATAGCAGAGCTTAAGAGTCCACAAAACACAAAACTCTGGGTCAATGATCCAGGAACCACGACACTAATGTGTTTATATGATCAAATTCAAAGCTTGCTTTTATTTCTCATTATGGATGATTTGATTATAAATCAAAATCACACAATTAATGGTTCATCCTGTGAGATGAGTGTAGGTCTAACACAGAGAGGACACAGTGTGTGAACAAATAAAATTATCTCTGACCTTTGACTCTCAGATTCGCTGCCTTCTTAAACACAATGCTTCCCTCCCTGCTGTAGACGGTGCAGGTGTAGAGTTGTGTGTCTCTCTCTGTGGGGTATTTCAGGGTCAGACTGAGGTCTCCAGATTTCAGAAGGTCTTTATTCATCTTTGTTCGGCCTCTGTAAACCTGATCCTGTTTATCTGGCTGATCACAGCCTTCCTGATACACATGGACCTTCCTGTTAGCGTCTCTCCACTTTAGCACCTTCAGGTAAATTAGGTTTGGTTTTGCAGGGCAGCAGTACAGACTCCATCCCTGCATCCACCTCCACTTGGGGGACTGAGAAGACAACGAAGCACGTATAAGTGGTACAGACAGCAACAGCAGTACTGATGGTAACATTACCTCCTCTCCTTGTTTCATAGACTCAGACTTGTGATATTTCCATGTGTGTTTATGTGGAATATCAGAAAGTTTTCTAGTTCTGGTAAAAAGCATGCATGTAGTGATTGTGACTGAGATATGAGTGCTAACAACATACATATATATGTTGAACTGATTTAGCTTCAGCAGTATGCTAGCTACATGCTAAACAAACATTGTGAGAAACTCATGAAACTCTCATGGATGATGTGGACCCTCGCAGTTCATCTTCTCTGAGCTTTTACAGTGACCTCTGACCTGTAACTACAGCACTGACCTCCAATGACATTGAGCAGCATTTGTTTCTTCAGCAGGATGTTTTCCTCCCTGTTGTGGACGGTGCAGGTGTAGGTGTGTGTGATTGTGGGGTATTTCAGGGTCAGACTGAGGTCTCCAGTTTTCAGCAGGTTTCTCTTCATCTCTGTCCGGCCTCTGTAATCCTCATCCTGTTCTTCAGGCTGGTCAGAGCCGTTCTTACACACGTGGATCTTCCTGTTTTATTTGTCCTTCCACTCAAGCATCTTTGGGCAGGTGAGCTGTGGTTTTGCAGGGCAGCAGGACAGACTCCAGCCCTGAATCCACCTCCACCTGATAAACTGAGAGAACAACAAAGCACAACATGATGACATCAGCAGCAGCTGTGATGGTCACATGACCTCCCTGTCCCTCCTTGTCTTCTAGTCTCAGTCAGATTGTGTCTCAGTTTGTTCCTGATGTGTTCCTGACTCGTTCTTTGGTAACTAGTCTGCAGCGTCCTGTAAAGTGCTGCAGACATGTTGGATGAAGAGCAGAAGAACAGACAGACTGAGCCTCCACAGTCGGCCATGTCTCACACACATCAGCACAGAAACCATGAAGATCTCATGTGTCTGCTCTGAACATCTGAAGCTCTCCACCACATGACTGAGCACAACTCAAGGAGGAACATTTACTCAAGCTGCTGCAACATTTACTGTCAGCACATGTTTCCATGTCAGCCTGCTGTTTACCACCACAGAAGAAGAACAGCTTGTACACATGCAGCCTCTGTGTCAGATCAATGCAGTGAAGCACACACACTGTTTAGTAAAGTCATGTTGTGGAGCTGTTTCACTGATCAATGACTGAGTCTGAAGGAGGTTTTCTGACTGACAGGAACAAACCTGGAAGTTTCTCTTCAGCTCTCTGTATCAGCTGTTTGTAACTCTCAACTCTTTCAGCTTCTGGGCCCTAAACTATGAAAATACTTCAACATACCCAGAATATCTTTCTGTTACCTGGATTCACTTACTCCAACATGGTGATACAGATAGAAGGTCACATGAATCATTTAAGTTAACCCAGAGTTTCCCCTGCACATTCACATGAAAGGGGCGGGGTTTATACATGTTCTAGTCCTCAAGTTGTTGTCCTGTAACAATGCAACGCACAGTTTGTGTGGCAGCAAGAGGTGGGGATGGAAGAAATACTCTTCACAATTTAAAAAGACAACGCCACCCTGGGAATTTCACCCAGAGAATACTGTATCTAAATAATGCTAATTACCAGGAAGACACTCAGATCCGTTTTACAGAGTATACAGTACAGAGATGTGGTTCAATGATAAACAGATTGACAATTTATTAATAATTATTTAAAAGAGCATATAAAAGCACAATCATAAATATCAATATACAAATATTCTAAGAAAAGTATTAAGATCCAAGGCTTACCAGTGGGGGGGACAGGAATGCCACACACAAAACCAATTCAAAAAGAGTAAGAAAGCTCACCAATACACAAGTGCAGCACACTGTCACACGCTCACACTAACAAACTAAAAATGCAGGTGTGTAACACTCAAAGGATCCCACCACCAAGGTACCCGAGTCTCCTCCACGTCAGGCCCTCCGCATCTGAATAAAAGAAACAGAGAAAATTATAATATATTCAAACAAAGTTAATATGCACACACTGGGGTTAGCCCAGGAACACACTGGTGATCTGCAGCTAGAAAGAGGGCCTCCTACCAGTGGTGTAACCAAAAACCCAAACTACAAATCAACACAACAGAGACAGACATACGAACTAAATAAAACTTTAAATCTGGAGCAGACTGACATTTTGAACAACACCATGCGAATTTCAGATTTTACACAGGTGGTTGGACGTTACACTCTGTAAATGGAAGGAAGGTGAGTGTTATTAACCCTCTGTGGTCCACGGACACGCTGCACCTGCAAATCACATGACTGATTTAAGCTGACATAGCAACAAGCTGCAGCCACGCCAAGTATCTGTTTCAGCCCACATTAAAAGTTCGGACTTCAAAGTTTTTAAATTTTAATTACAGGCCAGTAAATCCAGAGTTATGATAATATTTATAAGCCATGCTTTGTTCTAAATACTGTCGTCACATTTTTGTGTGTGTGTGTGTGTGTTTTAAGCGTTTTCTAAGGACAGCGCGAAAACAGTAAAGAAAGGGAAAAAAGCCACCTCTTTCCTATCGGTGGAAAAATGCACCATGTCGACCAATTTTAAAAAAAGTCAACACATGAGATTTGGTTGTTTAGGAAGAGGGAAAGGTTTTGGGAGTGAGGTAACGGCAGCGAGATAGAGCGAGCAAGTGAGAGAGAGAGTTTTTAGATGTGGGAGATTTGTGAGTGTATAGTTTAGTGTGGAGTGTATACTTAGTGTCTTGTGTAGTTGTTCTGTTGTGTAGTCGTTGTTTTGTGTGTCAGTGAGGGCACTAATGAATGTCACAAAGGCACATTTGCAGTGTAAACACTGTCACTAAGTAGAAAACCAGCAGAGTGATACACCTGTTGTCAGGCCTGCAGGTTTATCCCTGTGCTGTTCTGTCTTTTGGTGGACAAACTTTCTTTTACTGGCATCATTTGTGGGGCATTTTATTGTGACACCTGATTGTTCTCTCATCTTAGTAATATTTTTAAATGGTTGTAGAAAATGAAAAAAAAAAAAAAAAAAAAAAAAAAAAACGGCAGGTGTATTGGCTGCATTTTTAGATAAATAGCTGTATATGTTTACAAAATGTACAATTTATATTTGCATTTCAAGTTATAAACATTTACTCAACATGTCTGTGTTTTTTCTTATAGTAACAAATACTACTAGGATCTTAAGTTCTTTGTTGGATTTCAGATCAGTAATAGTACTATTAATAGTAACAGTAATACTAATGCAGTATGTCAGTGAAAAAAAACAACTAAATTCAGTTGAGCTGAAAAGAATGATAGCAAACAAGGCAAGGGGGAAAAAATAAAATGAAACAATTTGAGGGTGAACTACAAACGTAAACTCAACAGGAGTCAAAAATGGTCGGTTGTATTTCAGAAATCAGAGGGTTGATCCAACAAATCATGAAAAATAAGGTTTAAATTTTTGTTCATGACAGTGCAGATTTCTGACATTTTGTGTCATTTAAGCCAGGGCTGGACTGGGACAAAAAAAATCAGCCCGGGCATTTTGACTAGTGACCGGCCCACCATGGTATTATAGGAAAAGCCATAAAGCCTTTATAATAAACTTAAACCTACACCATCCTCCCTATTCTGGTATTCTAAACAGTACTTAGCAAAAATATAAAACAGCCTACTTTATAATTACATATACCTAATTAATAGGGTTGCCAACTCCCAGCAAAAAAAGAAAAAAAATAGGGAACCACTCCCCCACCCTCTGCCTCAAGATGCGTAACTGACTTCATTTTCACCCTTGACTATTGTATGACACGCACACATCAACGAAAACTAAACATATTTTTGCTATAAATTCAGTTAATTTTAGTTAGTTTTGTGAACACTCATTACAGTTTTAGTTAGTTTTCCTTTTTTTGTTTTTATTTCCGTTAACGAAAATGTTTTTTCGCTTCTAGTTTCCGTTATTTCGTTAGTTTTAGTTAACGATAATAACCTTGATCCTGACCGATACAGCATCTTGTTAGCTGCTGAACCTAAACGAACTAGCCCTCACCAAGTACTCCTCAACAGGCACAATAAACATACATGGCACAAATACAGTCAACAGAAAAGAGATCATACCCGTGTCATTTTACATCTGCATATATTTTAGGGGGACCATATTTTGATTTCCAAAAAAGAGGACACTTGGCCCGGTCATGAAGAATTTTAATAATACTGTTTGCTTAAAGAAAATTTTTAATATATTGTAACCGAGGACAAGGTATGAGTGAACGGGACAAAGAAATAAATTGATCATTTATTTATTACATTAATTAAACATACAAATTCCCCTTATTTCCAGACAGGACTTACAACACATCCTGCTGATATCCCAGCTGCACATGAGACTTACCACACTAACTGTGCGAATATAACTACACTGCAACCCGTCACACCCCGCTTAGCGACACTGCAATCATGGCACACACTGCAAACAATTCGGGTCTCAGCGCAGCTGGGACTCAGCGCTATGGCCTGCAATCTGGGAGACAAAGGGAGGTGGCACAAACAATTAAACAAAAAAAGGGAGGTCAGTCGGCCCTTACACAACTCACTCTCAATCAATAACCGCCTTCACGGCTGGACGGACTAACCAAAAGAAAATTACAAATCAATCAAAAGAATGAAAAAGGACAGCAGAGACAGCACAGCTGAAAAAAAAACAACATTATCAATTAAAATATTACCCAATAAAATACCAATTTTATGAAACCATTTAAAATCATGAAGCTAAAAACAACCACTCAATATACATACAATATTGATCAGTTTCCCTGCGCGCAGTCGATCTAGGGCTTAATCAATTCTTCTATTAAAATTGGTGGTCACACTAAAAAAGTCCAACGACACATTAAAAATAGGCACATGCAACCAGCAAATGATCCAAACAAAACGGCAAAAGTCTCTTACCGACAGTATACCCACTCGCACCCTAGTGAATTAATTGCCTCTGGTTTCTTCCACAGAAGAGCGCTGACTTCACCCCACACACCCACTACCTTTTCACAGCTCTTTCAGCCAATCACCTGGCAGAGAGCAACAAACTGCCAGGTGACACTTGTTACAATATTTAAATAATGCCTTCTCTGTGCGGTAAACGAATGGTGAAATAAAAATTATTATTTTAACAGCGAATGCGCACCTGGGGACCACTTATATGCACCCCTGTTTATTCTTGTCGTATAAGGCGGATTCCGAGGGATGGTACAAGGGAAATTTGTTTTGCAGTTTGTCTGAAAAGATGCACTTGTGCTTTGGCATCTTGTGGCATCTTTTCAGCGCGCCGCTGCGCACTCTGTCCCGTCTGTGAGTGCACAACAACTACTTACAACACAGCAGTTCAGGGACGAAGTTGCACATATGGGTCCTCTGCATGCCTATAGGAAAACCCGGACATTGTCATCCATCTCGAAAATCTCCCCGGACACCCCGGACAGAACGTGAAAAGTGGACATGTCCGGGGATAAGAGGACGGTTGGTCACCCTAACATATTTATTTATTTTTTAAAGTTGGCCTCAAATTGTAGTTGGAAAGTTAAATTCCGGCGACACCTGAAGGCATCCCTGTGTCCGTGTACCCGGGTGTATGCAGACAGTGATGCATTTGAGGCAGTTTTCTGGCCGGAGACTCTTAAGGGTCTTGGCCGCTTCTCTTCTCCTCTGCTGCTCCTGTCTCCTCTCCTCCTACTCCTGGGCTCTTGCCGCTCTCTCGCCTCATTCCTCTCCTTCACTTTCAACCTGTCCTCTTCTATTTCCTCCTTACTGCGACGTTTCCTCACAGGACTCGGTGTACCGGACCCACATGCTGGTGGAGAGGCCAAGCCAGCTGTAGGTTACTCAGCAGCAAACACTCCATCCTCGTGGTTTTAAGATAGGAGTTTCCCAACGTCAGCTGCAGAAGAAGCAAAGCAGCCACTCACTCTGCTCATGTAAACAACAGCGAAGGATATGATTTTTGACCCTTTGTTTTACAGATAACGGGATGGCGCAGCTGGCGGAAAAAGGTACGTCTCACTGCAAAGTTATTTATTAAAAACACAGCAAGTCAGCACAGATTACTGATATGAACCAGACCTCTGCTTGTAACCCTGCACACACTTCCCTAAAATCTCAGCATTTCATACTTCCACTAGGATTACAAAATTACATCCTTTTTTTGTCCTTAAAAACAAGCTAAAAACCAAAACGTGGCAGGTCGCACAGTAGCACTTTCTTAAAAACCAAAAATATGCTCAGATATAATAAAGTATTTGTTATATTGATCTGAGGCTGCTGCATTTTTAAATCACCTGATGTTGCCCTTTCTTTATTAGTGTGGAATGAAACCGGCAAGAGTCCAAGAATAAAGTTGTCGTTGTTAATATTTAAAATTGAGAAACGTGTGTGTTTGTGTGTACAAAGCATAATAATGCAAACCAATTACACCTCAAATCACATCATCCACATAAGGTTACAGCCCAGCTTTACTCAAATGCAGTAAAAATAAATAAGCTGGCACATTACTTAAGACTGGTTATGTAAACTTGAAGTCAGATAATATGAATTAACACATCGTATACAGCTATGCAATGAAGGGAGCTTCACACTGTTTATCATCCAGTACACAGAGCACAGAAACAACAAATCTCTCTGGTAGAAGCTAGTTAGTAATGAAATCTGTTATGCTAGCGAACTGCCACTTATGCATAACCGCATTTAAACAGAAGCAGAAAAAACTGCTCGTAGGTCATCAAGTACACTGATGGCTAAACAAAAACATAACTAAGTGAAGTACATCTTTAAGCACGCAATGTCAGTTGTTTAGCTTCTGTTTGTCTATGAGCTATAGCTACCCACATGCACACCTATGGTCCATCCAGTCTTGTTTAGCTCTGTGGTTTCTCCATTTGTGTTGCAGTGAAACTAAGATCCCGCTGTGGCGTTGGCAGAGGATGATGATCTTCATGTTGGCCAACACCATCAGCTGCATTCTGACCTCAGTGCTTCTTAATGTTGTTGACCACAGACAGGTCAGACGTCTGAGGTTATCTCATGAATTTATCCTCTCAAAACACTATCAGCAGAAAGTTAATGGTGTGTGTGTGTGTCCCAACAGGACGGGACCCTGACCAAGACAACCAAGAAGTCAGGGCAGGCACATGAAGACTCCATGGCTGTGTCCCAATTAAGAGACCGCTCGCTTGAAGTACGCGCACTACGTGTACTACGTACGGTGCGTACTAGAAGTACGAGAAGTGTGGAAGTGACAGGCTTGTGAAATGGGACGGTTCAGCCTTCGTCGCGCTGCGAGTTCCATTCTGCTGCTGATACATACTTTAGGCTTCTGAATATTAAACTTGTTGCTGCCTTTCATAGTGTGTAACTTGAAGGCCCTGAGTACTTTCTCCCACACTGAAAACACTGGAATGATAACATTATTTGAACATTACCTAATAAGACTGATTCAGGACAGACAATTAGTTATGTTAAACTTTCCTAGCAGTCCTTCACAAACAGGGAACAGTCTGTCTATTCTCTCCATCTGTCAGCTGCTGCTGGCTCTTCCTCCTCCTCTTCCTCACACACTGCTGAGTTTGTCCTGGTGGATCATCAGGGGTGCAAAGCCTCACAGATGATGTGCAGCAGTTGGTCCCTCAGTCTGTCCTCACTCTGGACACTTGGTCAAAAATGACCCCAAATAGAAACAATGCATTTTGCTATAAACTCGGTTGTTATTCTTCAAAATCTTTAAAATGAAGAGTTGTAATATTTTCATATTTGAGGTATTCCTCATAAAACATGTTTGTGACATGAGGCCCTTTGCATTTTTATTTATTTTTTCATTAATTTTAAGAAATTGCAGTTTTTGTATCACTTGTATCACTTTTGTATGCTTGCTCTGCATATACTGCAGAAGCTGGGTCTTCCCTCTGAAAGGCACAAGTTGTTCATCCACTGTAACACAATCACTGAGGATGAATTTCTGCCTGCAGTTGACCAGGAACAGGCCCCATATGTAGCGGGAAGCTGCCATGTGGTTTGTTTTCAGTCGGTAGGCTCTGGTCCTCTTGTCATCAAAGTGCAAGAAACAGTGAATATCTTTAAAATCTTTGAATTGACATGGTGGCCTTGTACAATGGGTTATGCAGAGGACTCCCAAAAACACACAGACTGGTACATCCCAGTTCTTCTCACTTCCTGCAAGAATGGTCAATCAAATGAAGGCTAGGAGCTTATGTTTGATTACATTTTTCCACTCTTTTCCCCTGTCTGTGGCTACTCTTCGTGCCTCCATGTTTGTGCATGTCAGCACCTCTTCTATTATATTATCAGACATGAACATCTTTTATGCATCTATTGGGGAGACAGTACTAGACCCAGGTGCAAGCCCTGGCCAACTAATTCAGTATATTGTGGCTAGAGCAGTAAGAGGGGCTCATTCTGTTAGACTCAGTATCCATTTCCTCTTCAGAGGACTCATCAGAGGACTCCTCTGTATATGACTGGCCTTGTTCAGTGTGGGGGACAATAGTCTGGGTCCTCTATATCTTAGATGTCAGATTCTGAGTCAGTGCCTCCGATGGGCTCTTCATCCCATCTGTCCTGGATCATTTGTAGGGCAAGGTCCACAGGGATCCTAGCTGGCCTCATAGCAGTGATGTTACTTTAGATATTTAAAAAAAACACATCATAAAGGACAATGTTTGAAATGCACAGGAAACTATAAACAGGGTTGCACATAAATGGTCGGCAAGTGCGCATTCGCTGTCAAAATAAAAGACGCGTACCAGATAAGAAGTTGGAACGCGCGTTTGCGTACATTAGATGTTCTGGAGGAGGACAGACATTTGCTCGGATATATATAGATATAGATATATATATAATATAAAAGACGTGGTCAGTACACATAAACAAAACAGTGAAGAAGGCGCAGCAGCGCCTCTTCTTTCTCAGGAGACTGAAAAGATTCGGCATGAGCCCCCGCATCCTCAGGACCTTCTATCGCTGTGCCATTGAGAGCATCCTCACTAGATGCATCACCACCTGGTACGGCAACAGCACCGCTTACAACCGCAAAGCTCTCCAGAGAGTAGTGCGGTGCTCTGAACGGATAATTGGAGGTGAGCTTCCCTCCCTCCAAGACTTCTACAGGAAGCGGTGCCTGAGGAAAGCGGGGAGGATCATCAAGGACTCCAGTCACCCCAGCCATAAACTGTTCAGACTACTTCCATCAGGAAGGAGGTTCTGCAGCATCCGGTCCCGTACCAGCAGACTGAGAGACAGCTTTTTCCATCAGGCCATCAGACTGCTGAACACATCATAGACACCTCACCTTCACTTACCAGAACTTCAACATTATGCACTCCATACTGTATATAAATACCACTGTTTTGCACATACCAACCTCTGTATATTATATATATCTTATTTTATTGTTTACTTTATTTCATTTGTAAAACATGTATATACATACTATATACACACTCAAACACACACACGTAGAAAAACATATTTAGTATACACATTCAGTAATGTATATACCTTTACATATTGTACATATATTTATTACTTTTTAGATTAGCCATTTTTATATTTTGCTTGTTTTACGTTATTGTATTTTGCACAACTCTGTTGCTTGTGAAGCTCGCACACAAGAATTTCACTCGCATGTACTGTACCAGTGTACCTGCACATGTGACGTGACAATAAAAGTGATTTGATTTGATCTGACCTCCAGAGACAAAGAGGACGAGAACCAGGAGAACCTATGGCCCAGGATGGAAAAGGTTCTGTGGTGCTGCAGACATGTTGGATGTGTGCTTTTGTCTGACCTCTGACCTTTATCTACAGTTGGTAGTGTGTTTTTGTCTATAGTGTCTCAATCTATTTCCGATTTAGCCCAATGATCACTTCCATAGCATATGATCATTCAGTCTCATGAGTTCATAAATATATTGGGACCAGACCTCAGACCTTATTTACCTCTCTGTTCTATTTCCATTTCCCACCCTCTCTCTCATTGGCACCAGGTAGATCTGCCTGGCTCAGGATTTGACACTGAACTTTGCTGAGGTCTACCCCCAAAAGATTCTTGCTTACCATTTATCTGTCATCCTCTGTTAATACAGTTTGTCTAATTGTTTTTGAGGTTGCGGTCTTTGCTAAAGAGTGTTTGTTTATATTCACTCTCATGTCATTTACTTCCTTAGAAACATAACTCTCATTATATCGGCTCGTTTTATTATTAAGTATAAAAGTAACAGCCCTTCCAGCATCCCTCTCACACTGCTTTTATCCTGGTAACGATTTTCCTTTGTCCCTAATCCCAACTGACCTTTGACCTGCAGCACTACTTTCTGTCTCAGGATGTCTTTGTCCCTGTAGATGGTGCAGATGTGCAGATGCACCTGTGTCCTTGTCTGTGGGCTGTTTCAGGGTCAGACTGAGGTCTCCAGTTCTCAGCAGGTCTTCATTTATATTTGTGTGGCCGCAGTAGAGGTTGTCCTGTTTTTTACAGTCATTTGGATGTACATGGACCATCATGAGTCCAAAGTCAGAGCAAGTCCACTCCACTGTGGTGTCCTCATCCAGCTCAGGTTTTGTTCTGCAGGCCAGGATGACAAACTCTGACCCCTCCTCCACCTTCACCAATAAACAGTAATGTGAAGTACAGAAGCAGCACTAGTAATACTTATAGTAATTGAAGCAGTAAGACTTGTTTACAATTCAAACAAAACATCCTTAAATTCATTTTGAAATTCAATGCAGAAACAAAGCTCTGGACTACTTTCTAAATATCCTCTTCAGTACTGTACATGGATGGATGGCTGTTTACCAACAGCAGTCAGGGGCAGTCAGAAAACCTTTATGGAGGGAAATCATTATATTCTCTGGACTGCATAAAACATGCTGTGTCTGACACAGCTCAGAAATACATGCTGGCATTTCCACAACATATGCTACTTATTAGAGCAACACAATATTTGTCATCCTTCCCTTTCTTCAGCCTTGTCAGCAGTTCAGGGGTGGCTTGCCATCTCAGACCCACTCTGTGTTTCAGTAAAGCAGGATTTGGAATCATTTATTCAGCGATAAGACAGCTATGCTTTATGAAATGGGTTCTTCTGTACAAAATTACTGTTTCAATGTGGTCTCATCATTTTGCTCCACTCCTGTGTGGAGGATGGAGTTCAGATATTCAAAAAAAAAAAAAAAACTGCACACTAACTGCAGTAAAGACCTTGTCTCAATATTTCACTCACTCATGATTAGACAATATTAAGTGAAATATTTTCTTTTTTCTTTTTTTCTCTTTTTAATCCTGTCCTGTCTGGCAGCTTTTGCAATCATATTTAGGATCTGTGTGTATACAGATCCTAAATGTGAAATTTTAACATTTTAATTAAGAAAAAAGCCTTAAAATGATTCCAGGGCTTTTGTATGTCTCAAAAACCACAAAGATTTTAAAAAAGTTTTTAAAAAGCGTGATGATCATAAACAGAACTGAGAGTATCTGTGGATCACAGTTTGTCTCTGTCAGCTTTCAGTGAGTCACATTTAGTGTGTGCAGCCAAACATGATGGCAGACTGCCACAGATCACTTCTGAGGAAAGAGGAGGCGTTCAGCTTCCTCATAGTTTCACACCTGGTGACCAACTTTGTGCCAGTATCACCTGCCTCTGTCCTCACAGAGGTCCCGTCCGGTAAATAAACCATTTCTTTGCAGATGTTTCACCACCTTCTTTCAGGACTGTGTTAAATAAAAGGAAGGTTATAAATATAATGATATTATCACAGCTCACTGCATAAAGTAAGAGCTTCTAGAAGTAGTTCTTTAATTGGAGGTGTGAAACAGCCTGTCAATAAAAATACATTTTAAATTGGATTTAAAATTGAAGCATTAATGAATAATGAGATTTCTTTGAGCATCAGGGTCTCACAGGCATGTTGGTTTTTTTTTAAAGAAAGTAAAGACTGAAGTTAGAGTGCTCAACAGGAGAAAGTGAATCTAAATAAATCTGCAGATGTTAAAGGTCCTGTACCTAATGATTTGTCTGATTTGTTGCTTTTTTCTCAGAGCAGCCTTTATGTCCATGATCTGCATGGAAACACATCTATGGAGAGGAAATCCAGCTGCTGAGGGTCACATCTGCATCATTGTAGCTACAGTGGATGTTTCAGTGTCAGGACTGAAGGCGGAGCTTTGTGCGTGTAACTGTAAACAGACTGATTCTTTTACAGCACTAGTTGAATCTGCACACTCTGCACAGCAAGCCCCATTCACCCAGTCATACGAGCACTTTTTCTACACATCACAGAGGAAGTGGAGGCTCAGGATTGTTTAGCATGCAGAGTGATTGAACCACCAACCATCCACTTCATAGATGACCTGCTCCACCTGCTGCAGCCACCCCGAGTGTGTTTGGAGAACTTGGGCGTGAAACTATGAGGAAAGCCAACGTCCTCCTCTTTCCACAGAAGTGATCTGTGGCTGCTGGACTTCATTCCTAAAATTAACAAAGTGTGAAGCTGAACTCTGAGCTGTGACAGTGTGAGAGTGTCAGTAGATGATCAGCAGAGGAAAGTGAGAGCTGCTGTGAGCTGATGTCCTGAAGGGCTTTTAAAGAGTCTCTGAGTTTGACAGGAACATGAAGATGTTTGTGGTGTTTGTGATCCTCCTGCACGGTAAGTACACCTTCCTCTCTCTGCTCTCATCATCATCTCTCTCTCTTTAATGTGTTGAAGTGCAGCAGGAGGAGATTTCCATCAAACACTGGATTCTGATTCAGATCAAACTAACAATCCAAAGCAGCAACTTTCAAATCACTGGATTCTTCTTGGTGGCTTTCAGATGAGCTCATGTTACAATCAGCTGCTGTGTGTGTTGTTGTGTAGCTGAAGCTCTGACTCACATTTCATATGTGACCAAAGGAAACTTGGTGCTGTGTGACACACTTTAGATTCTCTGCTGCTGCTTTGAACTCTTCAAACTAAAGAGCCAAACTGATGATTGACTGTGCAGCTCTGACATGGCACCAAATGTCCCTGTTATCAGCTGCTGGATGGATGTTATCAGAGCTTTTTAGTCCCACTCGGATCACCAGGAGCTCCTCCTCTGTCTGCAAACAGGCTCAGCAGCTCTGATCATTCATTGGAGTCAGCACAGAGTGTGGAGACATCTAGTGGTGGTGGAGAGAAGTGCGATCAAAGCTCTGCTGGTGAATGTAGTTACTGTAAGGTCTCTGATGGAGCTCTGTGATTGGTGGATTGTCCAAACTAAATTAAGGGATGTTTCCTCGTCCTCTGATAAAACATGAAAGGACTGATAAGTATCGTGACATGAGTACTGGATCCAAATTTGACCCTGAGCTTTGTTTTTAGCTACAAAGTTGATATCTTCATTCTTTTCCCTCTGCTTGAGGCCTGAAGCCATTCAAAGGTAGGTGATCACTCTGCTGAACTGCAGACAGAATTCAGACCTTCATGAATTCCTTCTAAGGCCTGATGTGACTTTGCTTCCAGCTACATGACACATTTATTCACACCTTATGAACCAATCAGGAGCCTCCTACCTGTTCCCACAGACGCCTCGTTAATAAAAGGAAATCAGTGTTTCTGTGAGCCGACGAGCTGAACTCAGACTTTTCATTTAAACCACATCATATGTTTTCATTATTGCATTTATTTATTTAACCTGCAAACTGTTTATTCCGTTATAACAGTGATTTTATTTCTATATGTAGATATTTTATATTCTGTAACTGAAAATGTCCACGTTTCATCTTTACCTCAAAGTGAGACTCTGTCTGTGTCCTCAGTTTCCCAGCATGCCTCAGCTGTGGAGCTGTATGCGGGAGAGCTGTTTGTCCTGCTGCCCTGTGAGTTTCCCACTTTTGAACTGGACAGCCCCACAGTGGTGTGGAGTCGCTCCGACCTCAGTCCTCCAACCGTCCACCAGCGTCAGTCTCAAGGAGACGAACTAAAAGATCAAAACCAGCGTTACAGCGGCCGAACATCCATGAAGACTGACGCTCTGGAAACTGGAGACCTCAGCCTGACCCTGACTGACCTCCAACTGTCTGACAGCGCCACCTACACCTGCTCCATTAGATCGTTTAGAGGAGAATGGAGACTGAGAGATGTCCCAGTGCAGGTCAAAGGTCAACATCAAACCAAAACCCTGCTGTAGACGATCACAATCACTCAAATTGAACTTTTAATATTGTCACAATAAGCATGCTTGCTTAACAAATTTTAATTCTAAGCATATTCTTTAATTAATTACATTCAGTCAGAGGTCAAAGGTCACATGCTGCTTTGTGTTTCTCTACAGAACCATTTCCATCCTGGGCCACAGCTCTCCTGGTTCTCCTGGTTCTTGATCTCATCGTCTCTGGAGCTCTTTTATTTCATTTCCGACACTATTTCATGACAGGTGAGTGTCTCCTACTACACTACCCATAATGCCGGTGGTTAGCAGGTGTCCTCAGGTGACTCCTGTGACTGTGGCTCACACAGACTTGCTGACAGTAAATGTTGCAGCAGCTTCAGTAAATGTTCCTCCTTGAGTTGTGCTCAGCCATGTGGTGGAGAGCTTCAGATGTTCAGAGCAGGATCAGTCTCTTCGAGTTCTGGAGCGGGTGTGGGGGACCACCAGAAGGTTTGGATTCAGTGACCTCAGTCAATAAGAAGAGGTATATATATGAATAAAATCAGAGATAGAGGGAGGGCCCTGTAGTCAGGTGTTTCATTTCTGTCTGGGTTTAGCTGTAAGTAGTTGTTATTCAACCATTGCTTAATGTTTTTTTCTCAAAGGGGACAGTTTAGAAGTTTAAGTGAGCAGTATAGCTGAATACCATCGTCAAACAGATGGTAAGAAACATCAGTAAACATCTGTTTTATATGGCCTAAAGTAAGTATGTATTTAAAAAAAAAAAGGTCCCAGCGCGGAGCCATAAGGAACTCCACATAGCAGCTCTGTGGGTTCAGACGTAATCTGGTTTGCAGAGACACTGAAACCCCTACCAGGACAACTCTAGGATAGACCCAGCCAAACTAACCAGATCCCTAAGTGTGTTTATCAGGATGGTATGATTAACTGTGTCAAACGTTAAGGAGAGGTCTAACATCTGCTGACATGATAATATAACTGGTAACTTTAAGCAGTGCAGTTTCAGTGGAATGCATTTTACCAAAACCAGATTGGAATTGGTCATAGATGTTGTGTTTATCTAAGTAGGCTGTAAGTTGCACAGCAACCGCCTTCTCAACAAGCTTTGACATAAAAGGGAAATTGATCATTGAGGTAATATTGAATCTAAGCTGGGTTTTCTCAGCTTTGGTTCCACAATGACAGGGAGGTCATGTGACCATTACAGCTGATGGATCATGGTGTCTTTTGTTGTCCTCTCAGTTTACAAGGTGGAGGTGGATTCAGGGGTGGAGTCTGTCCTGCTCCCCTGTAAAGCCACACTTCAGCTGCCTAAAGACGTTAGAGTGGAGTGGAAGGACATGAAAGACAGGAAGGTCCACGTGTATGAGAACAGCTCTGACAAGAATAAAGAACAGGATGAAGTTTACAGAAATCGAACAAAAATGAATGAAGACCTGCTGAAAACTGGAGACTTCAGTCTGACCCTGAAACACCCCACAGAGAGAGACACAAACACCTACACCTGCACCATCAGCAGGGAGGGAAACATCCTGCTGAAGAAACAAGTGCTGCTCACTGTCAGAGGTCAGTGCTGTAGATACAGGTCAAAGGTCAAACTCATTGTGATGGTAGGACCATTATCAGTTTACTCCATCCATTTAATCCATAGATCCTGTTTTATGTCTGTTTGTAATAATGACAAACTGGAAACAGAACTTTAAGATTGTTTCTTTAACCGCCAAGGACCTGTCGTCCATTTATTTGGACATCACATTTTGGGACGTTTAGACCAAAATACAAAAATTTGCTCCATGAGGGCCTGATATCCACTAACAAGCACATTATACTGCCGCTGTTTTATCAAAATTTAAAATGAATGTCCTATCATGTGGATCTCATTTTTCTCATTCTTACATCCCAAAAGCGATCAGCAGCTCCACGCTGACAGGAGACTGTAAAGTAGCAAAGGGACAAAAAGAAAAAATCCCGGCACCATCAGACTGTGATCAGCTCCAGCAGCTGCTTCTAATGTGCTTTTTTACCTTCTGCTCTGATCTGCTTCAGCTTTCTCTACACCTCTGAAAGCTGCTGCTGTCTGTACTCCTCACGCTGTGTTTGCTGTTCTCTCAGAGTGTCGGGTGGAGGTGGAGGAGGGGGCGGAGTCTGTCCGGCTGCCCTTCAAAACCACAGCTCAGCTGCCTGAAGACACTCAGGTGGAGTGGTGGCACCGTCCTGAGAAGCCTGACAAACAGGAGCGGGATTACAGAGACCGAGTGAAGATGAAGGACGAGCGTGTGAAAAGCGGACGGTTCAGCCTGACCCTTGAACGCCCCACAGAGAGAGACAGTGGCAGATACAGCTGTGTGGCCTGGAGCCAGGGAAACATCATCGGATGGAGAGTCGTGCTGCTCACAGTTACAGGTGTTTGTTCACTTTCACTTGGTTCTCTCTGCTTTCACTTATTATTTTATGGTGTTTGTGTGTGAAGCTGTTGTGTCTCCTCTGCAGGGGGAGATCAGCACATCAGGAACAGAAGCAGCTCCATTGATCCGACTCCTCTGATGGCTGAAGTTTGATCTGTGTGTTCTTTGATTATTGATCAGTGATGTCAGAGTGGAGCCGGTGTGATGTTATCAATTATACTGGAAACACTTTGCTTCTGTTTCTCCTACTGATCAGTTTTTGTCTTGACTCTGTTTAAAAACTTTGTATCAGGTGAGCAGTGAGCATGAGTGGGAGCCGTGGACGCTGCTGCAGGAAGGCTGCATGTCATTTATTTGTATCAGTTTAATCCATTAAAGTTAATAAAGAGCTACTCGGGTGTTGTTTGTGAGTTTTTCAGGTGATTCAGTTTTCACCTACAGCTCAGCTGTTACTACGGCAACAGCATGAAGATGATGAAAGGATTAGACATCAGTCTGTAGTTGCTAACACACAAACTCCTGCAGCTTCCTCACCGGCTGGTACCAACGAGTCTCACCTGTGAGGTGCACTGTTACCTCCTCCTCATCATCATCATCTTTCCTGCGCCTCCTCCTGGACCTCAGGGACACAGCAGGACTCCCCTCAGTTATTACATTCACTCATTATTACAGCTTTAGCTGATCCTACATTAGAAAATGATTTTAAGAATAAATACAGTCGTATGTGTTTAAACCAGCTGGTAGACAAACAGCTTTTTGCAGCTATGTGTGGGTCCAGTGAGGGTCAATGACAGGACATCCTCACCTGGAGGTGAGTGACAAAAACCACAGCAGAGACCTCTGTGTTTAAGAAGTGGACGGTTGTGGTCACTGATGCTCTCAGATGGCTCAGTTTCACACACAGGTACGAGCGCACAAGCCCCCACTGTGGAGTAGACACTACAGGGACTAAATCTGAATGCCTGTGGATCTGTTCACACAGATTGTAGTTACAGGAAACCGCCAGCAAGTGGCAGCGCACGTACGAGTGAAACAACAAACAGTCATTTTATGTGCAAATGACCAAAGAAATAAACACAAGCTGAAAAACAGACGAGGTTACAGTTTGGTGACAGAAGCTTGGTGGAAACTAACAACTAATATACACACAGACACTCAGATACACACTTTAATGACACAGACACTTGTATGTACAGATACACACAGACACCTGTCCCTCCATCATGGTTGCTCTCCTTGCTCCTCTTTCTCTGGTTTCTGCTTTCTGAGATATTCACTAAGTACACGGTCAGTTGTGGCTGATGTCTCTGGTCTCATCCTGGACAGTGGCTCTGCTGACACTCACTGGTCCTCGGCCTCCTTCCTTCCTCATGTCAGTGGTTTCTGTCTTCTTCTTTGGCCAGCTTATTATCCCAGCGCGGTATCTGATCACCAGCAGGGTGTAGGTGTTGACTGACATGTGATTTGGCGCTATATAAATAAAATTGAATTGAATTGAATTGACCATTGTCAGATCCCACCTACAAGCATCTGTGAAGGAGACATCCTGTTAGGGAAAGAGGTGGAGCAGAAAGTCAGAGGTCACAGCTGTAGATAGAGGTCAGAGGTCACTGTAGAGTGTAGCTAGCATACAGCTGAAGCTAAGTCAATTAAAATACCAATTATAGTTATCAGACATGTCTGAGTAACAATAACTATATGCATGCATGCTTTTTACCAGAACTATGAAAAGAGTCCTCCTACAAAGACATGGTAATGTCACAAGTCTGAGTCCAAGAAAGAGGGCGGGCACAGGGAGGTCATGTGACCATCAGTGCTCTGTCCAGCTGGCCATAGTGAAATGGAGGGACATATACAAGAAGACAGAGAAACAGGACAAGGATTAAGAATGAAGACCTGCCGACTGACCACCTCAGTCGGACCCTGAAACAACCCAAAGACGGAGACAGTGATGTTCATGAGTCTGTGATGGAAACACTGGTTCTTTCAGTCACTGGTGTCCTCACTCCAGTCCGTGTGAGCTGTAACTAATGATTTGGATCTTAATTGTGTTGTTGGATCTCTGAATGTTTAAATATTTTATTAAAAACAGTTTTATCTAACGTGATCATTTCATATTTTAACAAGTGTTCATTGTTATTATGGGCTGTAAGAGCCTGACTGTGTTACAGAGGATTTCATCCTTTTTACCATCATGACAGTCGCACAGAAATCTGCTTCCTGTTCCAGTGTGAGCGTTTGTCAGCCTCACTGATGGAGGACGGCTCTGTCACAGTGTGCAGACATGTTTAATGAGTTACTGCTAACAGTCACAGTTCATCGCAGCAGCTGTTTAATATGGACGTGAAAGAATAAGAGATCCAACATGTGCTCTGACCTGAACCGACAGCACTGATCTCAGAAAGGATCACAGAGTCTGTTACACAAACTAACTGTTCTGTGGTGAAACATGAAAAGCCATCAACGTGACCTCTGACCTTTATCTATATTTGACAGTGTGCGTTTGTCTACAGTGTTTCAGTCTATTTAAACTTTTTACCTTATTCAATCTTTAGTAAGAGGACCAGGAACACTTCTTGTCCCCTTCACATCTCTGTCCATGTCCATCCTTTCTCTCTTTGCTCGTTTGTCACTTCCTGTCATTGTAACCAGGGAGATCTGCCCGACCCAGGATCAGACACTGAACCTCAGCCTGAGGTGCAGATAGTTAATAAAGTTATGTTGTATATTCACTCTCATGTCATTTAAACTTAACATTAGAGCAATTAATCTACTTAACAACACTGCAGCTGCAAGTATGACCATGTGCTTCTGTGTTTATGCACAATTGTTGGTCTCTCTCTCTCTCACACACACACACACACACACACACAGCCTTTATGTTAAACGGTGAAACATAATGGGTGTAACGATCACATGTTTAGTCATTAACACAAACATTAATTATGTTTTCGTTTGAGGATCAATCAGCGAAGAAGACGCATTACCGTAAACCTCTGTGTAGAAGTGCAAGAAAATCCACCCGCGGCTGCCGTCACGTGACCACACGTCCCCGTGAGTCACGCGTGTGGAGGCTTAAACGCAGCAGTGTGAAGCTGTAGTGTCTCCGTGATTTATGAACATAAATAAAGAGGATTGGATCCCCGCAAAATGCTCGTGTCAGTGTTCATGTTGGAGTTTAACCTACGAAGTAGAGGAGCTCGTTCCCATGGAGCCTGCTGACAGGAGAAGGGGTTTCCCTCCACAGCAGCACTGAGCTGATCTCTCCCAAAGAGGTACCACACACAATATACCTCCATCCTTCATCCATCCATCATCCATCCGTCTGTTCTGCTGAGTTGTATCAACGTCACGTGACCATAGTCACTCCCTATGTTGGAGACGCTGCAGCAGGTTCAACATCTAAATCTAAATCTCCTGCTGGATTTATTTACATGTTTACTGAACCATAGAGACACATTTTTGATCTCAGCCTCTCTCACCCTTTAAACAAAAACACGTCACAATGACTGAATCACACACAGTCTCATGAAGCCGTTTCTGTTTCCATGGCAACAGCTGAAAGGCACCACCAGGTGGAGCTCCAGTCTGATCACAACATGGTGGATGGTCACGTGAGCTGTAATCAGCTGATAAAAAATCTAATAAAACACACAAAACAGGATGAAGCTTCATGAATGACAACAAGGGAAATGATGACATCATAACAGAAACACAAAAAGGCGTACATGGATATAAAACATGTCCGACTGAAAATGAGACGTCAACAGCAGAGGCGGAGGCAGACATTTGAAACACCCGGGGCTTAGCCCTAAAGGGAAGTATGCATGTGGGATTCGGGGGTGGAGGGGGTCAACCAGACCCAGAAATGATCCAGAATTAAAACAGGACTACAACAGTTCAAAATCAGGAGTACTTAGGACTTAACCAAGACAGAACCAGAATCAGAACTAGGTGACAGTAGCACTAAAAATCATCATAGACCTGCACTACACTTATTTTTTAATTCTACCAAAGTCCACTATTTAGATTCTGAAAAGTTTATATAATTATTTAGCCTTGTTGTGCAAACAAGCCTGCATAACTTAATAAATGTAGAATTTGAAAAATAACAAACCTAAAAAGAAACACTAGGTACTAGATACATGAGTACCTATGATACGGTGATACTTTGGTAAACAACCATTTGACTAACATGTGTGTCTCACCTGCTCTTGTTCATCTCTGTTCTGTCCTCATTCTCCATCTCCCTCTCTGCTCCTCTCTCTCCCTCTCTCCCCCTCTCTGCTTCTCTCTCCCTCTCTGCTCCTCTCTCCCTCTCTGTTCCTCTCTCTCCCTCTTTGTGCTGACAATCATCAAATATACAGTTGAAACCAGATATTTACATACTCTTCAGATAAAAACACAAACACTTTTTTAATTGTAACATCAAATCAGACTAAATGTTTATTTTTTTAGGTTGATAAATATAAAAACATATTTGTTAACTTTAAGAGTAAAGAGAGAAATTGTCTGTATTTCTTAATTGTAAATGGCACCAAATTGTATTCAAAACTGAGCCACACTTATGGAGCTCCACAATTCTTTTCCTGGTGTTTTGGTTGACATCTCTTGATTTTCCCATGTCAAAGAAACAGGCTCTGTGTTTTGCCTTATATGCATCCACAGCTGTGCCACCAATTTACTCACATGGACTCTACTAACCTATCAGAAGCTTCTTCAGCTCAGAATGGAATCGTCTGGAGTTTTCTTATTAATTAACAATAAACTTAGTGTATAGGTACTCCTAAATGTGATGAAAGTGATTAAAATAGACAGCTCTGTCTCTCTTTATTCTGACATTTAACTAATTTAAAATAGATTTCAATATTTATTTATCCAATAAAAAACAAGTTTACTCTAAATTGATGTTGTACAGTAAAAAAAATGTTCTTGTGTTTTCCATAAAGTGTATGTAAATATCTGGTTTAAACTGTGAATATACTGCTGTGTATTGAAATTCCTCTTGTTTTGCATAGAAATATACTGAACAACATACAAAGCATAATATATAAAATAACATCTACCAGAGTTTTTTCTTTGAAAGAAGCTCCTTATGTCCATTTTTGTATATCAGTACATTACTGAAACCGATTTATTTAGCCTTGAAGGGTAACAATTGAGAATATGAAATAAACACACATGCAAGCTAAGACTCTCTAAAGAAACAGCGTTGTTGTTGTTCGGCTTTTCAGTTCGCCATTTGTTGATTCACTTGAAGAGCAAGTAACGTAACATGGGTCAAGTGATCAGTTTGACATCAATCTTTTGTGATAAACCGTCATATTTACATTATTTGTACAGTATGAATGATTTGCTTTGGTACCTGGTTGAACTTAAGCTCTCCTCTGTCTGCCTCGCTCCGTTTCTCTCAGCGCACTCGAGGCAGCAGCTGCCCCGCCCCCTCGCTCAGTCGCTTAGTGTCTGAGCTCGGAGCATACCAATATTAGGGGGGATTTACGCACAGTCGTAAATTCCCACAATGTACACTATGTGCTTCGAATATTATGTGTAGTTTTTTGTTTTATACAGTTGTCAGCCAGGCATCTAACTATGAAAAAATTACACTCCAAAAGACCCCGGGCTTTTCTCCAGTGTTCCTACCTCAAATACAGCGAGTGTTGCTGTGTTTTTGTTGTTAAATGGACGAGGAGAGCCCGTGTCTGGTAAGTATGCAGCATTTCGGCAGTGGAGCATAGAACGACGCCTGTGATTGGTCAACAAGTGAGTAAAGATGCATCTGATTGTTCGAAAGCCTCAATCAAAGAGCTGTTGGTCCCGGCAAGATACAAACTCGCCGGAGCTCACGGCACATCCGGGACCTTCAGCACTCAGGAATGATTAATCTTGACGTATGTATTTGCCTTTGATATCCATGCTTCGACGCGGACTTCGCAAGGTAAAGTTGTATGTTTAACAAGCTAATTAACGTTAATTAAATGGAATTAAAGCAATACACAATCGAACTTGAACAAACTGAAAGTGGTGAAAGATGATAAATGTTAAAAAGTTACTTAAGATTTATCTTCAACAATCGATATTAGAAGTTAAATTTAACTGTTTTTAAATTCCCACCGGAGTTAAAGGGACCTGCGGCCTTGCATGCGCTCTGCATCTTCCACTGCAGAGACAGTCAGTGGCTGTGTCCCAATTCAGGGTCTGCACGCTTGAAGTACGCGCACTACGCGCACAGTCGTGTCCAAATTCATGGGCTGCATCCTCCTGAGGACCGGGCCTTCGCAATCTAAGTGGGCCGGGTCCTCAGACGGTCGGGTAGGCCGGAAGTAAACGGCAGTGAAATTGGACGGTCTAGCCTTCTGATTAACGTCACCGCTGTGGTGAGTTTAATAAACTTGGCCGTCTGCTCCTTGCTATATAAAATATAACAGGGCACTGGCGTAAATTCTCGACCGTCTCACACTTCTGTTTAATCAGTTTTCTGTTTGACGTTTAGTCAGCTGTATAAAAACCAAGGAGGAAACCACTCGGGGGATTAATAAATTTTTATTTTATCTAATCTAATAACTTTAATCTCAGCCAAACCGATTTACTCACGAACAAACAAAACACTGAAAAAGCCCAACAATAGCATTTTTTAGGTTGTCTCAGGTACTTATATACTACGTTTAACCCGAGTAGCGAAAGTCCGCGGTGATCTGAAAATGATGTGCCGGGAGTTGTGCCGTTCTCGGCGGCTTCAGTGACCGTCGAGCTCCCGGCTAGCTATCGAGCTGGTGGGTAGCAGACGTCTCCGAAAACGTTGAAGCACTTTTCCAAATATGCGATATCTTGATAAACCGAGCAGATATTTGATGTTTACACAGCTACTTTCTTGCCTGAAAATATGTTAAAAGTTTATTTTGTGACCCAGAAAAATTAATAAGAGTAATTTTAAAATGTAGTACCGGCCGCCATTACCGGAAACTAGAGTTTGGCTGGGCCGCGCTATGAATTCTGGGATATGGTGGGCAAAGAAGGATACATCAGACCCATCCACAAATTCGGAGAAAATGAGGACCCATTTGTCGGCTGCATTCGGAGCAGCCTACGAATTTGGACAGCCTTCGGCGCGTCGCTGTGACGTAATCGGTCTACAAATGCGGCCTCAGGAGGATGCAGCCCATGAATTTGGACACGACGTAAGTACGAGAAGTGCGGAAGTGAGAGGCTTGTGAAATGGGACGGTCTAGCCTCCGTCGTGCTGCTCAGGTTGCCTAGCAACCATGATACTAACCGCTAGAAACTTTACATACAGCAGAAATGAAGGAGAAAAAATGTTTTGTTGGTCATTCATTTGTGTCATGACATCACTTTGATCAGTTGAGTATCTGAGGCTGAGACCACAGGACTGTAAAACATGATTGATGGGCTTCATTTCTGTCTGAACAGTCATTTTAAGATTAGTTAGTAAATAACAATTAGCTAACGTTGTTCATGAGACTAAAATCATCTCACTGTGGTAAAGTAAATATTATATGGCCAATATTACATGTATTTGTAACCAGTGTTGGGTAAGTTACTTTAAATTAGTAACTTAGTTACATTACTAGTTACTTCTCTAAAAAAGTAACTCAGTTACTTCAAGTTACTCGTTATTTTCAAAGTAACTAGTTACTAGGGAAAGTAACTTTGGTTTTACTCAGAATTCTCTTGTTTCTTCCATAACTGGATACCCAGCAAGATTGCCAGTCTTCTAGCTTGCTTACTTGCCACAAGTGCACTGTGCCACCTACCAATAGAAAGGAAAAAATAATGTGCATATTTCCACGAGAGAAATCCCACGCCTGGACCGTCGTTGACCGCCGCCATGATTCTAGCCTGCTTTTTACATCCAACACAAAAACTGCAGTCGTGGTGCTTTTGATTGTACGCAGAACTTGGAAATTCTGCCTTCTGAATAGGAAGATGTAGGTAACACCAGACTGCAGATGAGCTGCATACAGAGCTGGACTGGGACAAAAAAATCGTCCCGGGCATTTTGACTAGAGACCGGCCCACCATTATAGGAAAAATCATAAAGCCTTTGAATGAAAACAAACACTGTTGTGACAGTGATGTACACTGTTCTGATGGTATATATGTATCAATCTATCAATCGTTTGTTGTAAGACTCAGATAATTATTTTTTAAAAGTGAGACATTTTAAATGAGAATAATAAAGAAAATTATTTCATTGTCCCCCCCTTTCCCTGTTAATGCCCTACCTGGCCCCCTGGCAACACTTTGCTAGACCCGCCCCTGCACAGTTACCAGCTGTCAGCTACATAGAAAAGGATCCTGGTGTTATTTGTCTCTCAGAAACAGTTCATAACTTCCCTTCAACTCATTTATGTCACCTAAAAGGTAAACCTGTTTCTCCATCACCTGTTCAGCTCTGATGATTCAGTAAGGACATCTCCTGGTTTCATCTTCATGTTTCCCTCTCACCAGATAACCAAACCAATATCAGGACCAGCAATTTCACAGCTGTGGCTCCAGCAAACATCAGCTGATACTAGAAATTAATATTAAATAAATTCTAACAACAGCTGATCAAGCTTAAACGTGCTGCTGTTGTTTAACGCGACCTCCGCTGGTTTCCTCTTTCTGGCGAAAAGTGCAAACAAACAAGAGAGAAAAGCCGATCAGCTGATCATTGATCAGTTTCGTGATTGAAGTAGAAACAGGAGAAAATGAGAGAAGAAGAGGCAGCTGTGCAGCTCCAGCTTTGTGTCTTTTTCATTGTAGTTGAAGTACGGGACAAATTGTGTTCCTTTTCACCTCAGTACGAAACGCGTGATATTTTCTCTGAACACGAGACGATTCTGTTTTTTAGGGGACGGTTGGCAACTCTAATAAATAACCATATGAACAAAATAAAGTTCAACATCAGTAACATCATAGCACCCACCCAGCTGTATAGAAACTCCGTCATGCTAGCTAGCACGCAGTACGAAAATGTCAGCATACATAAACTTGGTTAATATCTGACTCCGATAGACTGCAGGTCATAACTTCTTACCTGAAGTTCAGTTCACCTGACACGCGGACCGGTGAGACCGCTTCGGGTCTCTCCTCTTGCCTCCCTTTTCCTTCATCCACCTGCTGGCTTCCTCCACTTGCTAATGTTACTGAATCTGTGGAAGCTCCGCGATAGCCATCACACGAAGTAACGAGTAACGAGCCTATCTAAATCCCAGTAACGAGTAACGCATTCCTGGTTTTGGCATAATAACTAGTTACCGTGCTCGTTACCACAATAATAACGTAGTTACTGTAACGCGTTACTTAATAACGCGTTAGTCCCAACACTGTTTGTAACAGAGCGAAGGTGATTTCTGCACAGTGTTATTAAAGGAGGGAAACCTTCCTCAAAATGGACAAGGCAGTGGAGCAGCCAAGGGAATGCAAACGAATTAAAAACTGTATGACTAAAGTATAATTTATTATATTTAAACAGTTAAAAATGTAAAATGAATTAAAACAACCCTGGCCAGGGAACAACACAATAGAAATCAATAAAACACAACATTAAAAATCCAGTGGCGTCCGCCACAGTATAAAAGTCACTAAAAATGTACAATCCAGGCAAGCGGTGCAGAAGGGGGAAACCCGGCGGCGTCCTCACCTTCCTGTCCGTGTTCTCTGCTCCGGCGCGCTATACAAAACAAAGAGGACAAAAAAGGGCAGCGACAGTAACTACTCTTTTAGCGGCTACTGTTCAATAAAGTGGGATAAGTCAGAAGACTTACCCCAGGTGGGCAGAGCTCTCAACTTTCTATCTACAAATATATATATACACACAAACATCACTAATGTCACATAACTTTGCCGACATGTGGCCAACAGTTATGTTTTAATGTTCTTCATTATTAAACATTCGCACATGAATAAGTGACATAATATTAAGTACTCACTTTTGACAGTTCACTCTTCGGCCGCTCCCTTCTGCCGTATTTTTGCGGCAAAATTATCCACACCCACCGCCGCGCTATGAATTGTGGGATATATGGGACCACGAAGCGTGCACCGGACCACGCTTGATATTTGGGGAAATGGACGGCGCATTTGGAGTATGCATTTGAAGTACACTTTAAATTGGGACAGCCGTCGTCGCGTGGCGGTGACGTATTCGCACTTGAAATGCGTACTTCAAGCGTGCATACCCTGAATTGGGACACAGCCAGTCTAAGCTCTTTTTAAGTATAGCTAACTGCAACACACATTTTTTTTTCAACACAAGATATGTTTGGGGATTTAAATTATAAAATTAATGTTTTCGTATTTAGCACAAACCAATAATATTATAGTTATTCGCTCACGGTCTGGGTCTCTGGCCCAGCGTTTCTGACGTTATTTTAAGGTTTTTGAGTTTCTTATGTTTGGTAGTGGGTTAGTTGAGTTTGGTTTAATGTTATTAACATCGTTTTAAGGAGTTTATGTTAGGGCTGTATATTACCACGTTTGTATTTTCATGCCACGTTTCCTGTTTTATTTTGAAAGAGTCTGTTGTGTTCAGTTAATTAATCTCACTTCCCTGTTGTGTCAATAGAATCATTTGTGCCAGCTACTTCCCTGCTCTCCTTCCATCCTGTCTCAACCTCCTACAGGAAAGTAGAAGTCCTCATATGGTAGGACCAGTGATCATTCAGACCAATTGGTGAGTGACATACCCACTTCATTCTTCCAACAGGTTACACATTATTTTTTTTTTTTGTATTTGGTGTCTTGGTGAAGTGTTGCTAATGTTTTTGTTGTCCAGGGTGATTGAGGCAGCAGTGCCCTTCATGTTGTCCAGGGCAGCTGAGTAAAGCGTGTGAAAGTAACAGTGAAATATGAGAATCAATGCATGCAATAGGTCTGCTTGCTTTTTTTCTCTGCATTGTAGGCAAAGTCAGGTTTGGGCAGTGTGTAATTCTAAATTAAGGGGCTAAGGGGCGATAGTGGCTCAAGAGTTGTAATAGGAAGGTTGGCGGTTCGAGCCCCGGCTCCGACAATCTCGGTCATTGTGTCCTTGGGCAAAACACCTGTTGCCTATGGTGGTGGTCAGAGGCAGTGGCGCCAGTGTCCGGCAGTCTCGCCTCTGGTGCCGCAGCTGTGGCTACAATGTAGCTGCCATCACCAGTGTGTGAATGTGTGTGTGAATGGGTGGATGACTGAATGTGTAAAGCGCTTTGGGGTCCTTAGGGACTAGTAAAGCGCTGTACAAATACAGGCCATTTACCATTTGATATGAAATATTTTACATGTGAACATAATCTACTAATAATACT
>NW_027052496.1:0-34675 GCF_036321145.2 Pelmatolapia mariae | reverse complement strand
CCAAGATGACAATGTGCATACCTTGAGAATCAGAGGGATGTGCTGGGGACAGAAGGGTCCGACTCTCCCATCACCAATATGAGCTCTTATTGAAATCATACTATGTGTGGCATCATCACATCTCAAGCTTGTCCAGTGAAATAAATATTAGGTCCAATTATACTTTTTATTAGATTGGGAAGTGTATAAACAATCTAATGGAAGAGAAACAGACAAGTTATAGAGTTATCGCTGAAATAACATAGGACTATAAATAATATATCTGTCACTCTTACAATCTTGAATATAAAGAGAAATACATTTTATTTATTTGTGATGTTTTAAAGTAATGATAAACCATAAAACCAAACTCAGAAGAACTTCTCGAGCATGCATGCCACCAGAGCTGATATTCATCCCTGCTTGCTGCTGTAATTCTCTGTCAGGCACTCTCTGCAGAAAATGAAGCTGCATCACTCCCGCATGCTGCAGGATCTTTCCAGAAAACAGGAAGCTCTATCTCTGGAACAACGAAGCATGAACACCCGCGCTCGCCTCACATCAACTTCCAGCACCGACAATAAAAACTCGGCGCTCGTGGTCCAGCTGGCAAACTCCAGTGGGAGGAGCAACCTGCAGCTGCTGGCTCAGTGAGAAGATGGTCTGAATGTTTTTGAGGGAAAAAAATCTAATAGTTATTTTAAGTTTAATTTGTTTAACCCTGCAGTCATAAACAAGCAATGGACACACAAAAATCTACTCACACTCTCAGTTAAAGTCTGGGCACAGTTCCCTTCACAAAGTAGTCCTGAAGAAAAAAAACAAACTTACTCCAGCTGCAACTTTTCTCCTCTTGTAAAATTATTCTCCTGACCTCCTTTTTGTGTGGTTAATTTGCATTTTTGTGTATCATAATCCAACTAGAAATGATTGAATTATAATCTCTAAATTGTGGATTAAACAGTCTTTTGAATAAAATAAAGATTCACTCTTCAAACTATATCCGGCATCATATAATTATCCAAAATTCACACGTGAAAGTGCACGTGTTCATGTCTGTTCGGTTCTTTTATGCTTTAATGGCTTTGTTTAGTTTTGCCACACTGTTTGATCAACTGACGCTGCTGGCAGCTTAAAAGCTGCAATAATGAGGGGAACTTTGACTCTGATAAAATAACCTGGTAAACAGCCTGCCTAAAATAATAAACCTCACCCGGCGCTGTAGTAAAGTCTTCAGATGGATGTGCTTGTGTCATTCGCCGCCTTTTTATGAGTCACTAGATGATCTCGGGTGAGCTGTTTTTAACAGATGTTCGGCGAGTAAGATCTGCTCAGATAAGAGCAGAAATTGTCTGAAAATAACACAAAAAACCCCAAAAACCCTCCCATGTGAGACAAAAAGAAGATACTTTTAGTTTTTTCTGTGATATAAAAGTTCATTTTAAACACTGTTTAGTGTGCTTAACTCTCCATTTTTGCACAGCTGTGTTAAATTTCCCATTTCTTAATGTAGACATGATCTGTGATGCCCCTGTTTTCCCAATAATTGGAACCATTTTAAACTGTTCTTTCCAGGAAACATCTCAGAAAAACATCAGAGCGTAACTGAAGTATTTTAAATTTGTCAAGCAGTTAATTTTGGCAACACAACTACAACACAGTGAGCACTAGAATAGGTAATGGTGCTGCATTAATATCAATAACAGAAATGGAAGCGCTACCGGAGAAAATGACGCAAGACAGTGCAAACAGAAACGGCCTGAAAGGAAAAACAAAAGCAGACTGGTAAATAAAAGCTGTGCTACTGTCAAGTTCATTTAACAAGAAAGGAAAAGTGTTGTCAGTTCATTGCAAACATTCAGATCAAATAGCCGAAGACTGGACGCTGTAGACGTTGGTTTTAAAAACTGGATCAATAGACTGATCAAACACCTAATAGCTGTGTTTCGAATGGCGGCAGCTCCATTCTTAGAAAAAAAAACAACTGTCGGGTGAATTTTCTGCTCCATTTTCTTCACCAGCAGCCTCCCGCATGACACACCCACCTCGCCTAACACACTTTCCCACATGCGCACACAGAACACCTACAATAAGGAAAACACCGTCCACCATAAACCTGTTCGAAGTGCCTTCGTGTCACAAACAAATCACCATTTCCCAAAGCCCAACCCATCCTCTGCTCGCACTAACCATCAGTTTTCAGTACATTTATGACTTTACTGCCTGGCCCTCCAGTTCATTTAGACAGCATTGAATTTAAGAGGATGGGCATGTGCTTCCTGACAGGTTGAATTATTCTGAATCATTTCACTTAAGGGCCCAGATGCTAACTGTCTGTTGCCCTTCACTGAGAAGGCAATTAAGGTGGCCTGGTGCCGGCTAAATGCCCCCCAGCTTCTGCATGGGTGAGTACGTCTTCTTATCTGCGTCTCTGTCATGATGTCGTATGAACCTCGCCCCCTGTGTGCCCATACACATCATCCCATTTGTGGCCACCACCTCTTTTTTTTTTTTTGGCATCACCTGTCTGTGCCTCAGACCTGCTTGTGCACATGATGGCGAGAGAAACCCGGCTCTTCTGCAGCTACTTTACCGCCTCGGAAAACATTCCAAACGGAGACTTTGCTGTTTTAAAGACATTGTAGATAAACGGAGAGGACAAAAGGTCAGCAGTGTGCATATTTCCAGGCAGGACTTTTCTTCAACCTTCAAAGTATGTCATGGTAAACTGGAGGCGGTGCTACCAGTTTAGTGAACTCATCTGAAGAGATGCAGCTGGCTGTCAAGGACTGCATTGCTCTCCTCATCTACATCTTGACCTTTCTGCTCGGCCTACCCGCCAACCTGCTCGTCTTCTTTGTGTACATGCGCAAGGCTCGTAAACATGGTGCCACACCCAACGTGGTCTACGCCCTCAACTTGTGTCTGGCCAACTTGGGGCTGTTAGTCTGGCTGCCTGTCAAGACTCTGGAGACTTTGCTTCAGGACTGGAGGCTGCCTGCTCCCGTGTGTCTTGTCTACAACTTCTTCCTCTTCTCGTCCCTGTATGGCAGCTGTCTGTTCATCACCGCTGTAACAGCGGGTCGTTACTTCAGCATAGCATTCCCGATTGTCTACAAGAGATGGCGCTGTGCTCGCAACTCCTGCATCATCAGCGCTGTCTTGTGGCTGTTGGTGGTGCTACACCTCAGCCCTGGCGTGGTGGTCGGAGAAGGGGGTTTTTTTGTTTCCACAGGTAATAACTCCTCAGTTTGCTATGAAGTTTTTAGTGCGTCCCAGCTGGCCGTGCTGCTGCCACTCCGCCTGGAGATGGCCATCACTCTGTTTCTTTTGCCTCTGATTGTGTCAACTTTTTGCACGATGCGCTGCGTCACGCTGGTGTGGCGCTCAAAATTGTCCCCCATGGGAAAAAGAAGAGTGCTGGCTGTTGCGCTGTCCACGCTCGCTGTGTTTGTGGTTTGCTACGCACCCTACAATGCCTCACATGTCGTGGGTTTGTGATGGGGGAGAACGTGAAGTGGAGGACGTACGCTATGCTGACGAGCACCTGTAACGTATTCCTGGACCCTGTGGTCATGCTGATGCTATCTCCAGTCATGTCAAGAGGCGTCTTGGGAAGAATCTGTGGACGGCAAAGCCAGTTCAGCCACAGGGGGGGTTCTCGGTACCAGTGTAAAGCCGTCAGTGAAGCTTCAAAAGTTAGACCACCAACTGTCCCATCTGAGGGGAGCAAACCTGGGGCTTAGATGACCTGAGAGTGTCACAAGGAGACTGTGCAACAAATTCAAAAGAAGAAATGGTGTAAAAACATTTAGTCTGATATGACCACTCTTCATGTACCAGTAACCTCTGCTAACAGACCCAGTAAACCTCCTCCACACTGACTGTCCAGCTACATGAAGTCTGTTAATTCAGAGCTGACTGACTTCTTTAAAGCTTTGTGTCGTCAGGCGTTAACGACCTGTTCAGACCAAATGTTTCTAAAGAAAAGAGATGATGTTAAAGCCTGTTTTGCAGACTGAATACAGCTGTGAGGTACTGCTGTGTCACATGTAATGTTTTGCTGATCCCGGTTTTGGATTAAAATGACGTATGGATAGTATGTAAAATCATTGTTTTTGACCAGGCACACTGTGTATGTTTAAACGTTTTATTTCGAATTTCATGAGGAACGTTCATCGGCTGATTTTAAATGGCTCCATCTGGTGTCTCAAGCTATAAAAGCTCACTTTAAAATGTGTCATGTTTTGGAAAGTGTTCAGTATTACAAGACATTTCTCACAGGTGAAGTTACACCTGTGTGTGTGTGTGTGTGTGTACATGTTTAGATATCTTTTGAGGACAGAATATGCCACTATACTTGTGGGACTAATAGTCACTTATGGGGAAAAAATGCCCTTCCCCTCAAGTTTGAAGGCATTTTTGAGGCTCAAAATGTGTTTTAGTGTCAGAGTTACAATTAAATTATGGTTAGGTTTAGTCTAAGGGTCAAGGTTAGGGTAAGTGGCTGGGGAAAGCATTATGTTAAAAACATGTCCTCACTAAGATATGAAAACGAGTGTGTGTGTGGCGTGTGTGATGTGTGTTCTGTGTGTTCTGTGTGTGTGTTTTAAACAGCTTTTTGATAAACTTTAATTATCAAAAATATGATGTGTGAATTTAATTACATTTAAATGAACATCATAAATTTTTTGTTTGTGCATAAATTGATCAGTTCCTGAAAAGTTGAGTCTCTTGACTAATAAAGCAGTGCATTTACAAATGTGTTGTGTGGTTTGTCGTTTCAGAAAATTAAAAATAATAAATCTGACTTGTGATCAATCACGGGTGATTTTAATACAAAGTTGGAGATGAGAGGTAAGTCTTGGATCAAGAAATAAAAGCGGTCCGCATCTTATTGGACAGATAAAGCAAAATCACTATATCATTGGAAATAGATGACATTGCCTTCGGAGGAAGGTTCAGGGACTCAGTGAAAGCTTGTAAAGTGTATCCGGGGGCAGACTCTTGTAGTGATCGCAGTACATTTCGCTTCAAGAAAACAAAGAGAGTCTTAGATGCCTACAATACACCTGTCCTCATGTAAGCATGGATAATAAACAAGAAACCTGTGGACACCATCAGTACAGCAGAGATGTGAGTCATCGTGCACTGACAGACTGACTAATGAAGACGTCTTAAAAAGAGCAAAACAACTTTGTAAAAATATAATGATTGAATAAAGATTCCCATTATAATAGATATGTTTCATCACAGGACACATATCCCTCTAATGGGATAACTCTACTCCTCACAGCATAACAGTGTTAGGGTCAAGTTTTCTCTTTAGTTTGTCACCTTTGTGAGACCCTGTGTCCTCATCCTGAACCTTATAATTCCTCCTGGTCAATAAAGTGTGTAATACTTTGGTGACTTTATTGTCTGATGCTGTAAATAAACCCGTTGTTTTCATATGAGGACATTAAAAATTACTAATGTTATTAACGTTCAAAACAGATGCTTAGAGTTCACGCCAATCAGGTAACACTAATCCCAAATAGCTAGTAGAAATTAAAAATCCTTCCTAAACAATAGCTTGGGTCTCAGGAAACACCTGTTTTGTTATAGCATGCTAAAAAAAAAAAAGACTGTTTAAGTAAATACACTACACACATATGATAATACTTAAATAAAGAGATATGGAAAGATATACAGTTATAAATCATGCTGTACTTTTGTGAAATAAATAAAAATTAATAAATTAACAGACTTCCAACCAATATGTATTAAGTAAAATAAATAAATACAAACAATGCAAAGTAAAAATAAAAAATTATAACATACAGACTAAAAACACAATAAAAACACAAACGTGTTGATAAGCTTCCGTGTTCCTCTTGGATAACCTGCATGCAAAGGTTTTAGTGGAAAATTTCCAAATAAACACTCGGACTCTTGGCTTGTGTTCAGCGCTACTGTATACGAGCATGATAAACACATCTGGTCTTAATGTGCCTATAATGTTCAGCTTCCACTCATGCACATCAGACTGGGGTCATCTGATGCTGTCCTGCACACAAATCCTCGTTGTTTAGCGATTTTGTGTGCTCTGAGGTGATATAAAAGAGAGGCTGGTGGGAGGGGTTGAGACACAAACACACCCGGTGTTAGAGCACAGCGGAGCTGAAGGACTAAGTGGGCAGCAGACTGATCACATCACGTCAGGTAAACCAAACCTTCTCTGTCTTTATCATGTTTATTTAATCCCTATTATTGAATTCTTGGTGCCTTATATGACATCAAAAATGACTCAAAGTCATACTTTCAGGTAAATCTGGAAATGAACAGGAAGTGGGGATTTAGAAACATTTTAAAAAGTGTAATCAGCTTGCAGCCGTTGTTATATGCATTTTATATTTTTGTTTTTAACTGTCCAGAAGTTATAAGTGAAATGCAATCAGGAATGTGACAAAGATGCGACTGACAAGCTTCATGTTAGGCAACAGTAACAAGACAAGGCTCTTCATATTTTTAGAGTTTGTGCTTTAAAACGTCAGCGAAACCAAGATGTACAAAATGCATTAACCTTATAAAAAAAGCTACGTCGTCAGCACACAGCTGTCTTACTCAAATTAATCTAAATATGGTGAGCTTTGCAAACGTTTTTCCTGAGGGAATTCTTCTTCTTCTTTTTTTTTAATTTGACCTTTTATTATCTATTTATTTTTAATAAACCCACCTTATTATATTTTACATTGCAAGCAGAGCTGGTTCTGCTACACTCCTCGTGTTAAACGTGGCCCACTGGCCAAAACTGGCCCACCTCACTGGATTGCTGAAAAATCATTAATTAACTCCAACGTTATCAGATCAGATCAAAATTTGTTGTATCCCAAGTTGTTTCATTAAGAATTAAATTCCATCTTTATTACTGGAGTCTGTACATGTTTTTTAATGTACATGTAATTGTCACAGACCCCACATTTAATCCCTGTTCTCTGTTTGGTTTGTAGTTTTATTGATGGTTCAGGGTTTGCTTATCATTTATTCCAGAGCATTATGGGTCTTCAGTGTGTTTGTGGACTCATTATACCTCTCTGTGTTACCTCTTCTGTTACGTTCATGCATGTTATATGTTTGTCCTTATTTCACTGCAGCTGTTATTGATTCCCTGCTTTGTTTTGATAGTGATTTATCTCTTGTGCTCCTTCTTCCTGCATGATTACCCTGAAATATGTCTCATTTCTTTCCTGATGTTTCCACTCCTCTGATTAGCAGTCTGTGTATAAATAGTCCTCCCCCCCATCCTTTGTAGAGTTGTCTGCTGTTCTGCTGTGTATGTGTTCTTGTGTGGATTTTATTTGTCTTGCTTTTAGACTTATATTTGGACTCTACTATTTTGTTTATTGGACTTTTAAATGGCTAGCTTTTGTTTATTGGAACTGCTCCTCTCTGTTTTGGGGTCCTCTCACTAAAGCCCCTGTGAGAGTAATGACAACAGACTAAATCTGGGAAATTAGACCTTGTTGAAATAGTGCTGCTTTATCTTAATCATGTATTTTGTAAATGGATGGTTCAGTAAATGTTTGCTTGCTTTTACTTGTCACAAAAGCAGCTGGGATAACAGTTGTGAGTTTGGACAGTCGTCGTGCCATAAAATGGAAATACGATGTACAAAATTTGGATTCATCACTCTATCGCGCCTGCTTCAACTAATTTTCAGTCCAGTTGTTGTGTAATTTGGCACACCTCTGCCTTTTCTCCCTTTTCCCCTCCTTTAAGAATGGCAGCCTAAGAGCTGAGACTATTTCTGATGAGGCTTTGGCAAACAGTAAATGGATCAGCGGTCCCTAGTGAAACAATTAAAAACTAGTTGTTTGCTAAGTTGTCTGTGTAAACACAACACTGGTTCATCTCCTGAGTTTGGTACCTTCTTCTGCTTGAATGACTCATAGGTCAGTGTTAAAAGAAAACAAGAGAACAAAACACAAATAAACTAAACACTCCTCTGAAAATGGTTAGGCACAAGGACTGGACTGAAAGAAAAACTTTGAAAGATAAAACTTGAAGAAAACTTAAAGAAATCAGGGGTGGCTCAAAAAGAAGCACTTTTGCGGCTTCTTTTTTATTTTGACTTGGATTTCAAAATTAGGTATCTTGTAGTTTAATGCACTTACAGATCTTTTTGTCAGATGCAACAACGAAAAAATGAAGAAGAGGAAAGTGTAGCTTCCTCTGCGAAACTGCAGCATTTTGCCAAAATGTGTTGATATAAAAAAATAAATAAAATTGCCTTTTTTTTAAAAGGTAAATTCTCTCCTCTGGTCGCAGCAGAGCAGAGAGAGGAAGAAATCTTCCTCCTCTCTTTGTTAGTGCCTTGGCCTTTTCCACGAGAAGTTCTGATTAATCATTTCCACCCACGCTGCGCCGAGCTTCTCAGCGGTTGCTGGGAGATGATGTTTGGAGAATGGTGAGAACGAAATGTCCAGAAGTTTATTAAATTTCCGCTGGCAAAGGAGAGACAGTAGGTGCAGAAGGATGAAAATATTAGGGGCAGTCTTGTGATCTGATCAAACAGTCTGTTTCCAAGAGGTAAAGAGAGCTGCAGCACTACAGAGCACTCTGTGATGGAGAGGCTGGATTTCAAAGCCTGAGTGAGGTGAGTTTATCTCCAGCTAACTTCGGACAGGGCGTATTTTACATCTGGATGCCTTTATATGCAGAAATTTTGTCCCACTTTCTCCATTTCTTTGACAATAAGATGTTGCAGGTAAATCTGAGTCAAATGGACTCAGATGTTTGTTACTTTTTAACAGTCAGCTTTAAAAGTCTGTTTGGTTAGAAAGTTTGGGGAGTTTCTTTCTGATTGCAAAGAAGAATAAAAAGTATTTTATTCCTCTGTAGCAGAGAGCTCACCAGTAGCTCCAGTTTTCTTTTTTTCTTTTTTTTTGTTTCCCAGAAAAAACTTTGACACTTCATACACCACGCTAATTCTGAAGTTCTACTTTTAAATAAGAAAAAACATAAATTTGTGTGTCTTTAAAATGTTTTCTAGATGGTAAGGTAGCAATCAACTGATGTGTTAGGATTCTGAAAAAGAACTAACAAAGACCAGTGTGTGAATGTGTGTGTGAATGGGTGGATGTCTGGATATGTAAAGCGCTTTGGGGTCCTTAGGGACTAGTAAAGCGCTATATAAATACAGGCCATTTTTACCATTCCACTGTGGATTTTTTCTTTTCTTTTTACATAAATTATTATTTGCAAATGTTTGAATCTGATGTCAAAGAGTGTGTGAAGCTTTAGAGAAGATAATGTGTTGTTGTGACGGCTGCTTGCTTTGTTCTGTGTTTAAAGCCAAAGTTCAGTGCCTTTACCTGGTAGTGGCAAAGAAAGAACAGGCTGATAACTTTCTGAAAAACTTTCTTTTTTTGTGTATTTTTTAAACATTTTTAAAAAACAAACAAACAAACAAACAAATGCAAACGACAAGAACTGACTTGTTTCCTTTACAAACAAGATAAATTGAATTATTAATATTGATGCATGGAGTTATATAAACATTCACATCTCTATGGCAGATGAAATATATTAGCTGTTTTTCTATTAAGTTTTATGTCTTTCTTTCTTTCTGATGTAAAGTTAAGAAAAATGTAAGCATGAGCTGTTTGTGACTCTTTGTCATTGGTGCTACTTGATCATAACTTGCTTTCTTCCTCCCTGCAGTGTCTGTGAGAGTGTGTCCCTAAGAAGCCACCATGGCATACACTCTGTTGCTTTCTGTCTACATTATCACCTTCCTCATGGGAGTTCCCGCCAACATCCTGGCATTTGGTACCTTCTGCCGCAAGGTGTATCGCAAGCCAACCCCGATAGACATCCTCCTCCTCAACCTGACCATCTCCGACCTGATTTTCCTGGCTTTGCTGCCTTTTAAAATGAAGGAGGCCTTTGATGACATGGAGTGGTTGCTGCCCTACTCCCTCTGTCCCTTCACTGGTTTTCTCTTCTATGTCACCATCTACAACAGCACCCTGCTGCTCACCGCCGTGAGTGTGGAGCGTTACCTAGGGGTCGCCCACCCCATCAGGCATTCCCTCTATCGGCGGCCTCGTTATGCTTTGTTGGCCTGTGTCATGTTCTGGTTGCTAACGTCTCTGAACCTCATCGTCGTCTACATCATGCCTTACCTCCAGTGGAGAGACACCAATGGCAGCACTCCTGCCACACCTCCACCTAACTGCTACCTGAATTTCTCCGATAAAGAGCTTGCAATCCTGCTGCCGTTCCGCCTCGAGCTCTTCCTCGTCCTCTTCTGCATCCCCTTCATCATCTGCTGCTTCTGCTACGTCAACCTAATCCTTATCCTGTCCCGTCTCCCAAATATCAGCAGGCGGCGGAGGCTGCGGTGCATTGGTCTGGCTCTTGGCACACTGATCGTATTCTGCGTCTGTTTTGGTCCTTACAACATCTCCCATGTGGTGGGCTTTGTCAATAAGGAGAATCAGGAGTGGAGGACTGTAGCGTTGCTTTCCAGCACCTTAAATGCCTGCCTGGATCCGTTTATCTTCTACTTGTCCTCGTCAGCCGTTAGAAGCATGTTAAAGCACTGCTTCAGGAACATCACAGCAAAGCTGCACATCCTGCGGTGTGAAGGGACTCATCACTGTCCTCAACAGAAACCAGAAACTGAAAAATACAAGAAAGCAGAACCTTCTTGAAAGTTCTAGAGAAATTCTGAACGTATTTATTTTATACAAAAGATATGGACAAAATGAAATGCCAGGAAATGTTGTTCCACTGTGAGACTGAGTCAGTTCGTGTTGGTGTCAGTGGTTTAATTTATTTAAGGTAAAATATTTAAAGCTGAGTTTGAGTGATATGAATTAATTTCTGTATTGTCATGTGTGTTAACTGTGTTACTGTTGATTTTATAAACTGATGTCATAAATGACCATAGTATTTCGTTACCAACTTAAATAGGACTTTAAATAAGAGCTAAAGAAAAATCTGGTTTAGTAGATTAGTTTTATCTCCTAAAAATACAGTAATTATTATTTTTTCCCCCCTGAATCGGGTCTTATTATGATTAAGATCTGAGAAAATGAAAACAATTAGATATAAACACAGTCTGCAAACCAAACTAGTAGAACTACACAACCAAAGAAATAAGAAGCTATGAAAACAGTCAAACTCTGATAAATGTTTCAAAACTCTCCAAAGGAGGATAATGTATTCTAAATGAAGTTTTGTCTTTTTTTAGGTGGATAAAATGCTGAAAAATTGAGTAAGAGAAATAACTGTTATTAGAAAAATGCAAAAATAAGTGCGCCAAGGACGGAGCCCTGTGGAACCCCATTTTGGATTGGTTGAGATCTGTGGACCAGCTTTTGAAAATGAAAGTTATTATTTTAATGATGAAAAAGAACACTTCTTTAACATTATACTTTAAATACAGTAATAGCTAAAAAGTTTTTTTTTTTTTTTTTTTAAGTTATTTGCTCAGGTGGAATGGTAATCTAACTATGGAGGTCCAGACTGTTATAAAGTTAAAGCTTATTATCTTTTTGTTCATCTTTACTCAGAGGCTAGAGGTGCACGCCGTCTGTCTTTTGGCTATAAATGTAGCAGGAAACGGACCCTGCAGAGCACCTGCTGTATACACGGTGCTGTACTCATGTCACTCAGAGTTCAACAAGGACACTGTTTAATTAAAGATAAGTGTTTTATAGAGATAAAGCAATAAAAAAAACCCACGTTAGACCATATAGGCAGGAAGCGGAGAGACTGTACATTGCTGAGCTAATATGAAGTTATGAGCACAGACGGCCCGGAAGTGTAGACACAGATTAAACATGGATGTAGTGACACAGTTATAAAGTGTGTGTATTTGTGCTCTGCAGAGACTTCAGACATAACTGATAACCGACTTCAGGCCATTTCCTGTCAGTAATAATGAACACCGCACTCGTGCGCAGGTGCAGAGAAGTACACAGCTCATAGCCCTTTATCGTATCCAAGTATACACTGCACTCAGTGTGCAAACAGTTTATTTGGAGCCGTTAGGCTGAATGCTGGAAGCAGGTGTGTTTGAGTACTACTTACATGGTTTTTGCATGGATGTAGAAATACCTTAAAACACAAATAATGCACTGTAAAAATACTAACATGTGTTTAAAAGAAAAATGGAAATACATTTTGAAAACATTTGCTCTGGACTGCTTTTATTAATACTTAATTACTTACGTAGTAAGATACTAATGCATACCAAGAGCTCAGCTAGTTTATTAGTTTAGCTAGGACCGCAGCTAATGGGATTTATTTTACAGCAGCATCTAGCAGCATTTTTGGATATCACAATAATAACATAGTGTTTGTAATGTTTCTGCAAAGAGCAACACCTTAAATTACAAAGAAAGGGCAAGTCCATCCATATTTGGATGCACCCGCACTTTGACTGATTGCGTTTCACTGATGACCGAGGGCTCCATTCAGATTTTAGTCTAGCAGTCAGGTGGTGGAAGTAAAGCCATTATTGGAGAATCAGCCTCAGCATAGAGCTGAGAAGGACGGAAGTAGCTCTCTTTAGACTCACGCTTCTCAGATTTTGCAATAAGCCTCAGTGTGATGTTTGGAAACAAAGACTGGATGTGACACTTTCTTCCAATCACGACGGCGACACGACTTTTATACATAGAGTATTTATTCCAAAAATTAAATATGACAAATAAAAAGGCTCAACTTAGGACCAGGATCAGGTGAGTGTTAAGACAAACTTTAAAAGTTCTTGAACATACAGTTGTACTTATTAATATAAATCAGGCAAAAAAAAAAGAAAAAAAAAAGAAAACAAACAACATTTTCAAACTCAAATATTTTTTTTTTTTCTTCAAGAATGATATGCAGCCAACCTTCAGAGGCATCTAAAGATTCATTTATTTTGTGGGGAATCCCTTAACATGGGAGACGGGCACTCGTGGAGAAACAAAAGCTCTTTGTCCAAGTCTGTAAACGTCTGAACTTCACATTCGAAAACAAAATGAAGTTTTCAGACAGACACGCAAACACGGAGAAAAAGGAAGGCCGGCCAAACCGATTGCACAGAAATTTTACAGCTGCTTCATTATTGCTGTCCATTTAAGAACGAACACACAAAACTCAAAACGCCAACCGAGAACAACATGCAGTACGCATCACAGAAATAAATAAATATGCTACATCATGTCTACACTGAGATATTCGTCACCTATGAGTCGTGAGTGCTCCCCACCCAACCCCCCGCCCAAGTTATGATTTGTATTACTGAAAAATGTTTGGTTTTAGGTTGTGCTTGAGTGCCCGTCCAATAAACCAATCCCTGCAGGCCTTTTGGTCCTGTCAGCTCAAAACGGATAAATTCTGCATATTTTTGTGTTCTTGGCATACATGTCAGAGGTATCCACACACACACACATATTACAGTATTTGCAGGTATTAATATATACTTATTAATGTAGACTCTGGGCTCAGCGCACTTTTTGAACATTTTTTTTTTCCAGCACCATCAGAAAAAGGCACAGTCTGTAACGGACAGGAAACAACCCCCCAAAAATAAAACCTCCTCTCATTAATATGCAAAAGAAAAGAAGTTTAGTATATGAATATGAATAAAAATCAAACAATGTCCTAAAGCTTCTCAGATGAGCTTTTGAGATGATAACACAGAGTGAGGAGGGCTGAGGATTCATCTGATCGCTCTATGACAACACAAACCTCGATCACATACGTAAACCTAAATTTGGAAAGTTATTGCAGACCTCTATGTTATTAGTTATTAGGCTTCTGCTTCAAATAGGACTTTGTTAGAAAAATAAGCAATACATGCATTTCATTATTAAGTTTAAATATAATTTTTTTTTCTTTAAAAGGGGAAAGAAAAGGCATCTGAAGTCCCGTGGCATCACTAGTGGAGAAGGGGGTTCCTGTAATAAGGCTGTCTAAAGGTCAACTTACAGAGACGAGCAGAGCACCAGCAAACAATGTTAAATATGCCCGCCATTACTTTTGCTATTGTTCAAGTAAAAAACAAACAAACCAAAAAAACAAAACAAAACAAATGCTGGTAACGTCCGACATTAAGAAACAGCCTCGGCCAAACATTTAAAGAAACCTAACGAGCACTTCTCTCCCCCGTGAATTTCTGTTAAGTGCAGTAAAATATCCTTTTTGCTTTGTGTATAAATATACAGTATTTATGTGTATCTGCTGAAATATTAAATAAAACTCTTCTTATAGCAGCTGATTCTGGTGACACGTGGCAAGGAGAGCGTCAGCACTCACCCTGACCAGGCACATGGGTTTGGTCCAAGGGATGAAACCTGAAGGCTTCATTTGTGTTAAAGTAAACTGAAGGTTTGAGATGAGCAACAGCCCGCGTGGGGCTGGGTGTCCAACAATAGCAGCAGTGCAGAGATGTCAATGAAGGACTAAAGGTAGAAAATAAACGAATAAAGATGTCAACATCACCACCTGCAAATCCAAATAGAGAGGAAAAATCCCCCAGAAAAAACCTGTCGTAAAGATAACTCTGCTTGTGAGAAAAGTGTCGTCTTGGCACTCAAACTGCAACGATTAGTCGATTATTCGGGACGAATTTATATCAACTTGTCAGATACTGGTTTTTGTTGTCATCATTTCTTCTTCTTTTAAATAAACAAAGCTCTTTCCATAAATTTTTCATGTTTGGCTAGCTCAAAATAGATGGGATGCACCAGATAAATACTGGCCCTGCATCAGTGATTATAGCTGCTGAGATCAGTCAGCAGGGCCAATAGGAGCTGATGCGTTGTGCATCTTTATTTAATTTCATTATATTTCAAGGAAGACGCGTTACCGTTCTTCATCATACATGATAATGAACCATACATATTTAGATTTTAGACTCTTGGTCCAACAAAAGAAATTTGATGCATCGCCCTCAGAGTTTACAGACTTCTGATTTTTTTTTTTTTTTTTTTTTTTTTTTAAAACATGCAAATGACTGAAAATAAGGCCTTTGTAGCTGCACTAATCCAAATTTGTTTGTGAAAACAAATGAGACATAAACCAGCAATAAAAAGCTGAATTTCAAAGGCTGGGACAGCGAATCCTTCTCAAACACAAAATTTATAATCTCGTTTGAGATTGTTAAATACATTTATCAAAAAAGGGAAAAAATAAATAAGAATCAAAGCTGCTGCCTTGAGTTTGATCATTTCATCATTGGGAAAACCAGGTTGGTGAACAGTGACTGTATTTTTGATGTTTTTAGCCGATGTAACAAATAAACCAAATTAAATGCATTTAGAGGTCTGGAACCAGGAGACCAAAAAGCACCATTTAGAAAACAACATGACCAAGGAGAGCGGTCAAGTATAATTACTGTTCAAATCATCTATGTGCCGGAAAAAAAAAGATTAGCTGTAAAAATCATGAAAACATTTTTTTCTGGTTAACATGATGAGTCTGTAGGACCTCAAACATTTTTCATATTCAGATCTGTGATTTAGAAAAACAAAAAAACAAAAAAAAACAAAACAAAAAACTGCAGCAAACATTAGCAATCACACGTGGCTGGCGGTAGGATCATCTACAATCCAGTGTGCTGTGTGTGTTGTTAACAAATTGTCTGTTTTGAGGCACCCAAACCGTTTCAAAAAGACCTTCCATCTTACCAGTTGTTCAATTTCTAAACAAATCAGGCACTTTAACAAAACAAACCTCCTCAAACACAATCAGACCTCACCACGACCGAGCCTCACGTCTGAGGCATCAGTCCTACAAGGTCACCAGAATGTCAAATACTGCACATTCCTGATTCTATCTTCATTGTCACTTCCCAGATCTCATTAAGAACAACACAAATACTCATGAAAACACACCTGCTCTCTCCATTTTAACACGTTATTGCACTGAAGGAGTTCTTCACAACTGAATCGGTCAGTTTTTCCTCTCTTTAAAAGTAAAAACTGGGAAAAGTCCAAAGGTTTGTGGTCATCTACACACTATTGCTGTAAATTATTCTTAATTTAAGTTAAAAAGGAAAAAGAAAAATCATAAATAGTCAGACAAACAAGAACAAAGTCCATTTCATGGCCATGACTTTGAATCTTATAGTTCTGTTTATGCACCTCGCCTCACAATAAGGCGACAAACGACAATGTCTCAAAACAGCTGTACGTGGCTTTGCTTAGAAAAATGAAGATTTCATTCAGTGGCTGTGTTGGTAGAGTGCAAAGTTATGCTGCTTACTGTCTGGCTGACAGACTGAGGAACCACACAGAACTGGCTTAAAGGGAGACAGAAGAGAAGCCACTAAGGCAGCCCGCCCATTTACAAAAAAGGTGCCAAAGCTAACATGCTGCCACGTCGATCACACATTTGCTCAGAGAAACAACACAGACAGGCTCTAGAAAGCCAAAGAACAAACATAAACATTAGGCTCAACATGAGGTTACAAAGCAGGTCAGGTCCTCTGTGATTCTACCACCAACGCACCAAAAATAATATATATATTTTTTGATTACTGGCTGCTCCACCATTCTTTAAAACCCCAAATAATCCCATAAAAATAAAACTGAGTGTCTGTAAAATGCGGAAAGCGAGGACATGGCTCACGAGGAGAATGAGATGGAGGTCCGGAGCAGACAAACTATTGGCTGGTTTCAGATTACATAACATGGCTGGACTCCTCTACGACGTTCCTACACGGCCGCCGTCGTTGTTTGGCTTCAGCAAAGCTGCGCCAGCACAGAGTCGCTCCGGATCAGGAGGAAGTCGGGCACTAAGACTGGCTGAGTAACTGGGAGGTGGAGTGAAATGGAGGGGGTGTTTAGGCGAAGTACATGGTCCTCAGTGTGTCGTGGTGGATCTGAACAGCCTTGGCCAGAGCCTGGGGGTCCCTGCCGTTACTCTGCCCTGAGACATGGCTGCCCTCCGCACTATGACACACACACAAAAAAAGTTATTAAAAAAAACATTAAGTACAAGGAAGACAAAAGGTATACAGAGATACCTGAAATGGTTAGCCCCCAGAAAAACTATGGTACTATGGACAACTAATTATTTAACCCTCACTGATGCGGTTTAACCACCATATTGGAAGACAGATCCTGTAGTTGTATTAAAAGTCATATTATTGGCCTACATCAAGCAAAGAAAACTACTACAGATATAACGACAAAACATTAATGCTAATTTGGATTGACTGAAACTATTAAGGTGTGCTATCATCAACGCTAAAGGTGATCATATGAAACCGTTGTTTTCGAAGGGTACAGGCAATATTAGTCATTAGAAGTTAAAGTCCTCTGGGGTTTCATGAAAAACACAAATACAAACATTAAAATATTCGGGCCCCACCTGTCATGCTCTTTGTCGACCAGGTGGTAGCGAGCGCGGAAGGCTACAAGGTGAGCATAGTAGGCAGGTGCTGGGATGGACACGGAGCGTGTGCAGCGGACGTAGGTGTGGCACAACTGGTAAGTTAGGAGCTGGAAATCATCAGCGGTGAAACAGTTGTCATCCCACAGTACGTGGTAGTGAGAAGGACGACTGGTACCCTGGAGGGAGGAAAGCGGAGTTAATCGCACCCAGGAGAGAAAGCAGCTCCAGCGAGAGGCAGCAAACAACGAGCGGCTAAAATTAGGTGATGCTGGTAGGCCTGTGTGTTTGACAGTAACAGGGTTCCCTTCTCCAACAGCTGCTGAGGTGTCAGTAACGCAGTAGAGTGAGAGGTGTAGTTCTTAGGGAAATGCTTCAAACATGAACATGAGTGAAAGAGGCAGATTCCAGGTTTAACTGACAGGTGGCAGAAAGGGAAATTAATTCTGTTAATTAACGAGTAATGATTGATCAACACGTCACAAGCTAAATAATAGAATTTTTTTTTTTTTTTTTTTTTAACAAATGAGAGCTGTGCTCTAAGATTGCCTTAAAATGAAGCTGAAACAAAGTCACCTGAAAGTTTGTGTCTGTCCTTGAAATCTTACCTGGATTCCAGCGTGACTGCAGAGGTAAAAGTCAAACTCGTATGGGTGGGTGATGTCTGTGTCCACTGTGGTGCCGGCAGGAATGTTTCCACTTCGTCCCACCCAAGAAGAACCAACGTAACAATATACAAGTTGAAAATAACTTGAGGCTATTTATTACAAAAGCAAGTCTTTCTCAAATATGCATTGACTGGTGTCTAATTACATCTTTTAAAGATCCCAAATCCATTTCAAAACTACATATGATCAATTTGTACATTTAGAATTTCATCATCATCATCTCTCTCTCTCTCTCTCTCATTATGCACTCCTCCTCCCTCACACCTCCACCTCATCCTCCTCACCTCAAGCCTGATCTCCTGAACTGAAGTCAGGGCTCTAATAATCAAAAACGTGCATAAACATTCCTATTTATTCCCAGTATTATCGCAATTACTTATTGCCAGCAGATTAAACATGCAACCCTCCTGTCTCCAGACACCTTACAGTGATTTGGCTAAACACCATCAACTGGTTACACACTATACCTTTAACTTAAAGTTACAGGCTGTTTTTCCATCCAGCTTTCCATTAACCATTACAGACCATTGTTTCCAGATTTTAACCACAATATACAAAAACAGTAAGTTTCTAATATGACTAACTAATTAACTCCTCCAGTTGTAGTTTATTTCTCACCCGCTCAGTGCGATCTGCGCAGAACAGGCGTGTGTGATGGCGTTTCTGCACGACGATGTAGGTTATCCCGGGTTGGTATTCCTTCTCGAGACTGATGCATGCCTCCCTAATAGCCAGCAGCTCATAGTACAGCACCTAAACACAAAATAATACAGTACACATTCAAAAAGTAGATTTTAGAAGATCTTATTACAATCTGAGTGGGGAAAAATTACTTATTCTTCGTATCTGATGTGCACATTACCTGTTACTAATTATTAGTTACATGTTCATGGTATAACAAATAAACAGCATTTCTTTGGTGTTATTTACCAAAATAATAAACAACTTCGTGTATAAGTTAAACTGGTGTTTATATGGTGCCTGAAAGAGTTTCCACCCATAGGAAAACTAACAATAAGTCTTAAACAATATTTTTTTAAATTACCTGTCTGAACTGGCCCTCTGACACTCCATCCCTGTAGAAAATGATCCTTGTTGGCTTGTAGCGGGTCGACTTGTAGAACTGGATTAAGAGCTCTCTCACCATAGAGGCCAAATCCTGGATGACCTCCTGTCTAGGCCTCTGGACCCGCACTGTAGCACAGTACCTGCAGGGGTGGGCATCCATACTGCCTACCACCTATAGGAGGAGTGTAGACAATTGCAAAAAACATACAAAAAACATAAAAAACAAAAACAAAACAAAACCCTGTCATCATTTTGTGAAAAATTCAAAAGTAATACTTTAACCTAGCCAATTAAATAGTGTCAACAGTGCAAATAATCTCCAACAACATTTCTATTTATGGGGATCTGATACATTTAGGCCTGTTTTGTGACTCATCACTGCAAACAGAACAAGTTCTCAAACCACTATTAACAACAACAACAAAAAAAAGAAAAAAAAAAAGAAGAAGCAAAAATAAGAAAAGTGCTGTCATTGCAAAATGGACATTTAACAATTAATTGCTTTTTAAAAAGGTCCCCACAGTCAGCTAACTGTAGTCACAGTTTGTCCTCACAAATCTTAAATCTTGTAAGAGGAACTAACACTCTGAGCCTGTGAAATAGTCTTTAGTGCTCTGTATTCAAGTACAGGAATTTTAAAATAAATCCAAAGATCTACCGAGAGTCAATGTTAAGAATAAAAAATAGGAATAATATCAGCTTGCTTAATAGAATGTGTTAATATCCTGGCTGCAGCCTTTTGTACAGCCTGGAGGTATAAAAGATTTATCCAAGCCGGTAATCAGGGCATTACAGTAATCCAAGCACGATGACACCAATACATGAATAATTTTCTCCAGTTCAGCTAAGGAGGGAATGTGTTGCAATTTAAAAGTGTTTCTTAAATGAAAGAAACCGGAACGGGAAAAAGATGTTTCCTGACGAGACGACTTACCGCTGCAATAGATGGCTTCTTTCCATCTCCTGCAGGAGGATGAGTGACATCAGCCCCAAGGAAGATGATAGGTTGCTGAAACACAGTGGGTCTGGAAGTAAGAGAAAAGAAAAAAAATTATCTACCAACCAATGTGTCATGAAATGACACAGATCACACGATTTTTGGTAAACAAACCTCAAGGAGAAAAACGGAGGAGAAAAAGCCCCAACTGTTTCATAGTTTTAAACTTTGAAACAAATAAACAATGTAAATCATTTATTTTACAGCTTTTTCTAGCTCATGTCATAAGCACTTCAGTGAGAATGTGTTTATGACAAAAAAACAAACCCATGAAAGTCTGTTAATTTCAGTTTGAAGTCTTGTGAGCTTACCGCTGATGTGGAACCAGAATGTTGTTGATGCCTCCCAGTTTGACATTGATCTTGAGGCAGAGGTTAGAGAGTGTCTGAGGGGATGTTTTTACTACGTTCTTCACCTGCACGCATTGGGTGGCCATGCCGAGGAGGGTGTCACCCACCCGCTTCACCTCAGCTGTGGGTAATCAGAAATATTAGTTATCCTTTTACTCTATGCAGGCATGCTTGATAATCATACGTCAGACATATAAAGCCATTTTCTGTTTCGATAAGAGTTTAACTTCAAAAAAAAAAAAAAAAAAAGAAATTATTGTTAAACAACACTTGGTTTAGAAATTAAAAGATCTTTGTACCATAGACTGGTGTTTTGCCAGGTAGGATCACGATGATGAGCTGTAGTCCAGCGTAGGTGTTCTTCAGGTGTCTAAACATGGGCTCCACGCTGTCAGCTCCCTGGGCATATTTACAGAAACAGGGCTGGCCTTGGATAGGCATCCCAGCATCCTTTGAGATTTTCCGCAGCTGGTCAGTGAAGCTCCTGAAAGAAGAAGGGGGGAAAAAAAAGAAAAGAAATTAAAGTTTAATGAGCAGTATGGTTCTGAAGATTAACAATCTGTACTTAACTTATACCTCCATAAAACAAATCAAATGCCTTAAATAACCAATGAAACTTTGTTTCAGTTTACTTTTTGAAACTACAACAAATTGTTACTAAATTAACACACTTATAAAGCAAGTCTAACATATGTATATCTACTAAGTGCCATTTCACAGTTTAACCACTTTGTAAATAAATAACCAAACCAAACTCACTTGAGGATCTCCTCTCTGCACTGCCTCTGGGTGGCAAAGCAGGCAATGGCCCACATCTTGATCTCCACTCCAGTGTGAAACTGCTTCCCTCTCATGTCCCAAACCCCGTGACTGGGTGTGGCCACTGTGCGGTTCTGCAACGACAGTGTAGGGTTGATCTGCTGGGGCTGGCAGTCACACAAACAAATATAATACATGGACAATGACAATGTATGGATTCATAAGACGTAAGCAGCTAGTGGGAGCTCAGCTGGTTTTCTTAATCGGCTGAGTGACTGATTGGCTCATTATTTAGTAATATTTTTGCTGCTTTTGTTCTTGCTTTCGTCATGCACATGCAAAGGGAAAAAAAGAAATTTTATGATTGACATGCAAAACAGAGCCACTAAAAATAAATCAACATTGTCTGTGTAGATGATCTCCCAAAACAGCATTCATGAGTTAAGGTGTAATTAAACAGAAATCACAAACATGTTCAGAAAGATGAGAAAATGTTAGCTGAATTAGTTTGTAGTCGAACAGTGGAAGCAAATTAAAGAAAGATGATTTCTCCTCCCAGGGTTTTCTCCACAGGAAAACTAGCTAATGGGCCACTGATGATCAGTTTAATTAAATTCATTTACTTTTGTGTTGCACATCTCCAGCTGCTAGCATCTCCTCCTCTTCACACAACTTTGGTGAAAATACATCATTTCCACCTTCAAGAGCCACAGATTTCGTGGATATTTTGCAAAGTATTGTGCTTTGTTAAGGATGGATGATAACTTTTTTTTTTAACATCATGTAAACATTTAGAGTTGTCTTATTGTGGATGATGTGATATGGCATAGCTGTTCTGAAGTGAAATTCACCTGCTTTATAAATGTTTTTCATGTAATAATTCTGACTATGCAGCACACTGACCTTTGAGAGGGAGTTGCATAACCGCGCATTTTTAAATCATAAGAACAAATCTTTTTAACATGAAAAAATATACACAATTTGCAAAAAACAATCACTAACACCTTCACATATATGAAATCTCATGGCTGAAATACATGTTGGGGAACGCTTTCTGTCAGTCAGCTCCTTTCTTCATCCTCAATTTGGGCTTATTTAACTTGAAAGTAGCACAAAGATGTGCTAAAGGGGGCAATTTTGCTTCATTTCTGGTTTTGCTGCTTCTGTGTTGGACTCTGCGTGGATAGGGTTCAAACAGCTCATCCCAAGTGCAGCAAAAGGAAACCAGGTGAAGCAGAGGCTAACAGGTGCCACACCTGGAATCAGTGGAATCAGGACAATCCCAGGATGCGACTTGGTTTTCTCAAAGCAACGGCAAGGACTTTTTTTGGATGAAAAAATGTGCACCTTATCTCTGCTGATATTTCCTGGTGCAAATTTGCCTCATTACACATACTTTCTGCAACTGCGCTGAAGGAAAACTGTGCTTCTAGTTTGTTGCAAATACACCATAAGACCAAACTGTTTTGGTTGTGTCGTTTTGTTGGAGGAAATCCTGTTGTCTGCAACACACACTTGAGACATGTAGAAAGACACACACACATGCGTATGAAGCGTGATTTAAAGGGGAAGGTACCATAAAGGGTTCAGAGCTCACCCTGCCACCATACTGCAGCATGGGGGCTGGCAGGACGCGACCCGTCACCTGAGCCATCTCATCTCGCACACGGAACTGAAACTCCTGGACAAACGGGTCGGCATCATAGTTTGCACTCCGCACCTAAGAAGGGGACAAAAGTCTATTTATTCAAAGATACAAAAAAACTAAATCTCCCATGCTGCATTACTTTTGGCCTACAGGACACTCACCAGCCTGCTAATCTCCTCTTGTCTGTCTGGTGCAGAGCGGGCTGTGGCTTTGATCATGGTTGACGTTTGGTTGTCCGTTAGCTTTTTAATACAGCGCTGTCCTGCTACAATGTTGCACACCTGAAAGTAAAAAAAGTGTGGAAGCGGTTAATCAGCTGCATTTCTCAGGAAGGTATTGAACCCAAACGAGTCACTGACAAAATGGAAATTACAGTAGACCGACTGCAGTGAAGTTACATATCTCACATTTATATTTTTTCTGTGAAATTTTAATCAACTTGTAAAGCTATATTTTAAATTTTCATGCATTTGACAAGCCAAATAACTACTCAAAAGAACCTGTTTCTAAACTTCCATTAGTTGAAGAGAAAACAAACAGCCCACAGCAGGAGCATCACAAGATGGATATAATGGTAAGAACAACAATATATATATTAAAAAAAAAAAAACCCACCTAATTAATCCTGTATTTGGGAAATTCTTTCAGTTAAAATTATATTGTCCTGACTTATTACAAGTTTTGAGAGTTTTAAGTTTTCCTGTATGATCTTAATCGTCATCAAGAAACCGTTCTCAAACCAGGGTAGTCTACACAAAAGAGAAGGCCCAATGCTGCTTAACACTATCCATCCTTCTCATAGGAGACAGTAGAGCTTGGTGAAGCTGTGGCTGGAGCCACATAGTTTCATAGACCAAACTTATTCAAGGATTCTGGTATTATAATACTAAAGGCTTGAAACGTTAAACATGAAGGTAGGCTACCCAAGATAAGGTAGGTTAATTTTTTTTAATATGACCTACCTATTGAGTAGTAACATGCAAACTGAGCCCAGGTTCAATTAATCAAAACAAGTAGGCCAGATGACAATAGGTGTGAAGACATGGCAGTGTGCTGCTCTGAATGTTAAAAATAATGGGTCAGTGCTATTTAAACAAACAAACAAAAAAAAACCCCAAAAAACAAACAAACAAAAAACACTAACGTAGTGTGTTTCTTGTTATGAATCCAACACCATCATTGTGAGCTTACTGGCCAAACAGTCGACCCTATGACCCTAGATGTGAAAAAAAGCTCATTTTCTAAAACCTTTATTTAACCAGGAAGTGAAACTTGAGATTAACAATCTGTGTTCACAGGGTGTCCTCATCCAACAGAGGCAGCATTAACCTAACATTCTTAGATGCCAATTTCATGGAAACTCCATAGATGGGCCCTTCCAGGTTTAAACCTCGCAGTCCCAAGAATTCATGTCACAAAATTCATTTAGACCTCAGGAATCAACGTGTGTCGACTGTCTTTTGTAGAGCGAGAAATGCACATTGTTCGAAAACCCAGTAGCAAGTAACCTCTAATGATTTAAAATCCAGAGACTGTTCTTTTAGGGTTTTAGGGCAAACTCCTACGATCGACATCAGTTCTTACCTCTAGAGGCAAGTAGGTGTGTTTCTGTTCCTGTCCCACCTGCAGACAAGGCAGGTGGGGATATTTCAGCTGCAGATTGTACTTCTCTCTGAAGTACTGAGCCACTGTGCGCTCGACTGTTTGACCGTTCTCAAGCTGCAATGGAAATCTGAGGATTTGAAAGTAACAAGAATGTGTTATTGTAAGCCAGCAACAGCTTTGAGTGCGAGTTAACATCTACTGGGGGAGCAATATGGAAACGTACGTCTGGAGGCTGGCAGGGCGCCGTGTTACATTGCAGACTCTGTACTTCCTACGCATGGTTCCACAGTGTGTCACTTCCACTTTAAGACCTGTGAAGATGGTAAATGATAAGCAGTTAGCTCCCCCCCCAAGGGTGGAACAACTGAGACCTCAATTACATACACGATCTGATCTTAAATTATCTGCAGCAATAAACGAAATGTTATTACTGTGACACTGTGATAAAAAACAAGCAGAGGCTGTCACTCCTCTGTGACGTACCTTTGATCTCTTTGGTGAACTTGACCCTGTGGGAGTCTGTGAGAGGGCGTGGCTGCTCGTCAATGTTGTGAATGTCCAGAACCTCACACATGAACTGAATGACTGGCTGGGCTTTGTAGAAAGCTGTGGCTGACACTGAAATAACACAAGATGAGTTAGGACAGTCAAAATGGTAGGCCAGAAAGATTCATTTTCAGTCACATATAACCAAAAGTTACTTTTGGGAAAATCTAATTGTTGCAACTTTGACCAGTGCCACAACAACAAATCAGATCAATATAAGAATGGTGAAACCTTATGTAGACAGCCAAGACATGCCGAGTTGGTTTAGAGGCTTTGATTAAGACAAAAAGGGAAATCTGAATTTGATTATAAGTCATTAAACAACTGGACACCAAGATCTGTAGCAAATTCTGGATTTTGTTGCGACAAAACAGTAACAAATACTGAAATGTCTGCTTTTCCCAAAATTTCATAATGACATTAAAAGTTACAGTTTTGTGCTTTTACTATCGTGCCAAGAAAAGAATTATAATACGTAAGTTAATGTGCATACACTCAGAAGACCTTTCCAAATGTAATGAAATGTAACACAAAACATCCAAAGCTTACCCATTAACATGAAGAATTAAACTAGAAGAATTAAAATCAAACTGAAGTTTTACAGGAATTTGCAAACCTGCTTATAAGTCAAACAGGTCTAGAGACCAGTCAGTGTGCCCTTTCAACGTGGCAGGGATCACTGACTGGTTATGGCTAGGTGGCTAAGGGGAAGGCAGAATTAATTTTCTGACTGGCGAGTGGTTGCTGGCAGTCTCCGAAATCATTTGCAGAGAGAGTACAGCAGCAAAAACTTTGTGATGGCTTTGGTTGCTAGCAGATTGCTGTGGTCGCCCACCGGATGCATGAAGACACCAATTTGCTTGCCAACACTCACGAACTACCCACACTGTGATAAATTCCAGAAAGTGTGACGGAAACTGAAAACTGAGAACGTTTGCCATCAAAGCAATAGTCATACCTTTTGAAATAATTCAGCAATAAGATACAACTTTTACTCTGAAGGCAAACATTCTTAGCCTCTGTCACAGTATGAGGTTCCACTACTGCACTGCAGTGAAACTTCCAAACGCGTTGGTCCATAAATTGCATCCTCCATGCAAACTATGGGCAACCGCAGCAATCTGCTGGTGTCCAAAGTAATCATAAAGCAACTAGTTTCATCTAGTGATTGTCTGCACCCTTTAGCGCCCACTCACAACCAGTCAGGAATCATATTTTCTTTGAGTAACTGCTTGGCAGTCATTCCCCAGCCTGCTAATCTGTCTCCAAGTCTGTGTGAGAAGCAGACAGCTGAAAAAACTCAGAAAAAAGAAAAATGGTAAAACTTGTAAAAATTTTAAGACCTTTACTTTTGTACAGATTAACTAGTAGTAGTTAAGTTTAGTGCACACATAGTAACGATCATGTCATCCTAATCTGGGCAAGAAAGCAAATGCGTATTCACTACATGCATTCCTTTTAAATGTTCCTGCTTTCACCATCCTTACCATCAATATTTAGCATCATCTTCCACATGGCTGGCCGTACAGACTGATGGAAGCCGAACCAAACTTCTCTTCCTCCACCTAGTGGATGGTCATAGTCCTTTGGGGAGGAGAAGAAGGACCTTCCAACAGGGGTGTACCTGGTGACGATGTAGAGGACACGCAGAGGTAAGCAGGGAACAGAAATTACACTTACTGTGATAGGAAGCGACATTCCCTGTGGAGTTCACTGGGTACAGCAAAACAAGCCATGAGTTTCACGTCTCAAACCACAGGAGGCTCAGAGGGTTTGTGTTCATGTTACTGAAAGTTATTTTGGTTAATGGATTCACCAAATGACACATCCCAAGGTAGATTACATAAAAAGATGCTTTTAATCCATCTCTGCATGCCGAATTCAAATCCCAGTGGGGTCATCTACTAATCTAAAAATACATCTACCTGAGGTATTGTAGATGAAATGCAATACATGAAATGTGCAACTCTGTTGTGGTTGAAATGCTGCATAATAAATTAAGGGAGATTTATATCTCCAGGATGCGGGCATCTTTGGATCATATTTCCTGACTTGAGAATTAACTAACAAAGATACTCACATGTTTAATTCAGATTACATTATTTAGCCTTTACAGTTTTTAATCACTTAAATGTAAAATGCAACAGAGTAATGGCAAACAAGAAGCAAAGACATTCTGACAGAAATAGGACACATGAACGAAATCTATGATGAAATTATGCAATAAGATGGCAAATGAACAGCCCTAAGAGCCAATCAGCAAGGACAACGGGAAAAAAATGCAAGTACATTGTTAGGACATGAGTACACAGCTGAGCTTCACAGCAGTTTCAGCTGTGAGGTTGCAGGTAAATCTACTTGTTTTCATAAGAGCTTGGTAAGTGTACTTCTTCTTCTTATTGTATTCAGAATGTAATTTAGCATTTCATTTGCTCAAGTGCTTTGGTGGAATTAACCAAAGATGGTGAGGACAGCATGATGGATTAAGCAATTTATGATGCTATAACATTATATATGTAAACTGCAGAATAGCTTAGAGATAATCTGCTGGATTTTTAAACCTGACCATCCTTCAGAAATTAAATAGAACAATTCAGACAAAGGCTTCAACTTAATATCCAGGAAGAGTCTCCAAAAAGTTTCCAATTGAAGACACTTGCTAAACAGTAGACATCAATGCCAGTTATTTTGAAATAACATTAAGTAATTCGAACAAATGTTTCATATAATTTCCAGTTGTTCAGTTTAGAAAGGTGTTCATCAGCAAAACAAACCTTCGCACATGTGCAAGACAAGAAACTCACTTCATGGAGGGCAGATGCCGAAGGACAACATCCACAGCATGAACAGGGTTAGTGCTCAGAGGTTTATCCAGGTCCAGTGGCCCTGGTGCTCCACGTCCTGTCAAGACTTCATGTAGCATGTGCCAGCTGACTAATGACACAAATTTAATTGTGACTTTAAAAGGTCGGTCCTTCCCACCTTCACCTGGCAGGGTGACATCCAGATCAACCTGTTTAAGGAAAGAAAAAAAAAGACACAGGGGTTATACTTAATCAGTGGTACCAAGTGTGGAGTTCTCATTTCTCGATTAAAAGACAAACGACTTCTAGGACTCTACAAAATATGACTTATTTGTGATGATCAAACTTTTTGCCCTTAATTTGTGTGTGTGAATAAAAACTTTATCTGTACAATCATGTCACAGTGGAGCACTTTATGAATTTCATCAAAAGTGGGCCTAAGCATAACAGTGAACATGATGTGCTTATTCGACAACATTAAATCCAATAGCAGGCTAAAACCAATCAGATAACATCTGAGTCAAGCGTCATATTTAACTGACATCGCTTTATGCAAGCAAGTTTCAATTTGACTTCTTTTCCGTGCTTTCTCTGCACATCTCTTTGGTGGGAGGGGCCAAGACTTAAGTGGAGGTGAACAAGATTAGAAATGAAGAGGGGAATTTATTTCTAAACTGTTAAACAGTTTTATACTTTGATATAACCCCATGTCCAGGGTAAAAGATTGCTGGAGTTAACTAAACCTAAACTTGTGTATTTAAAACTAGCTCAAATTTAACCCTTTCATCAAAGTGGTCACATTTGTGTACACTGCCTACTTTGATGCTGGGAGTACAATTTATTTGCATTCCAATTTCTGTAATTCCAATTTGTTACATTTTGCTCCTGATAATGCCTACATTAATTAATAAATTAATAAATAAAAGTCTCAAGCTCACATCAATAAAAGTGAAAACTGAACTAAAACTCTGGTTACCAAAATAAGAACCACCTGAGCAGGTGAGTTTTAGACATACAAATGCGTACTGACAAGTTCAACTCTCGGGCATTAGAAATCAATATCATAGATAAGAAGCTGCTGACAGGTGCAACCTAAACAAACCAACACCACACAGAGGATCTAGTTTCTTACCCCACCAGTGGCGACAGGAAGTGGGCTCACAGTGTAGAGGCTCTTCTTCCCATCATAAACTGGCAGCCGGTCACCAAAGATGGTCACCTTAAAATGCTGCACCATGGAGTCCACTACCTCCCTGGAAATGATCACACTGCAGCGTCACTACTAATGGATGCATAAAAGTATAGGTGTAAAATGCAAAGGAAAAGTAAATAGTGTCCTGTTAGTTCTTCTGTAAAAATCTACACAGACAGCAATGTTAAATATGAGCCAAATTACCAAATAAGTTTGGGGATTTTCCCTTACCTATTGACCCGCCGCGGGCATTTATCAGGCTTAATGTCCACCTCATACAGGTAGACATCAATCTTGGGGATTTCCACCTGAAAACAGTTGGCCAGAAGCTTGATGGATTTTCCAAGGGTGCCATAGCCCGGTCGCCGTGGCAATGTGAACAGCGCTTGGGCTTCAACGGCTCCTAAAGCAGTGACAATAAAATTATAATTATTGTTTTATTCCAAAATTAAAGTAGCCAAGATGCCACGACCTTGGACAGTTAATACAATGAATCATTACAAGACAACTGAGCTAAAACCATCAAGATGCCATTTCAATGTGACAGCGGTGTCTGTCCAAAAGAGACACACCTTCCTTTGCAGTAATCCCCAAGTCACTCCCAAGCTGCAGGATTACTTTAGTCTACATTTATCTATATTTGTTTATTTTGTTAATTATATTTTCAGCAGAAAAAGCTCAAAGGAATGGAAACAGTTTTATGGATATGTTAAACAACAGAGCAGAGTTTTAACTTTTACTCACTACTATTTACTGTAAATCTAATCTCACTTCTCAATTTTTTGCTCTTATACACAAATGTATTCAGTGTACAGTAAATTCATACAGCACTTATTCTTTGTACGAAAGCACATAATCTATGTTGCATTCACACCTACGGCTAGTGTGGAATCACCGATTACCCAAATGTGCATGTCTTTAGACTGTGGGAGGATGCTGGAGTACACCGAGGGGGAGGAAAGGCCCCCACCTACCAGGAGGTTCAAAACAACCTTCCTTCTTGCTATGAGGCAACAGTGCCAACCACTGCACCACAGTACCACCGAGTGTAGAGCACCCTTACAGAGAGAAACGCAAACTGAAGGAAGGAAGTGGTTAATAAGGAGGAAAAGTGCAGACGGTGTAAGCCGGTTCTGATGGTCAGGGATGTTAAGCATTGCCTCATTTTAAACCGACAAAACTGAAAGACACAGACGAACACTGCGATTCCCACATCAATCTGATAATGACCGTAGGAAAGGTTACAGAGTTGGGTGACATTTTAAAATAAAGACCGGCTTGGCGGTCACAGATTTCTTCTGACTGACATGGCCTTTGCCAGACAGGAGAAGTAGGCGAGTGACACACCACGCTTACTTGACATCAATTTTCATAAAATACCAAACTGGAAAATACACATTGAAAAGAAAATGAAAATGACATCACACAACCACACAATTTCCACGAAAGTGACTCAGAGGATCCGCATGACAACGTTTGCACATACATACATACACAGCTGAAGCTGTAAAGGCACCGAGACTTTGAGCACTTGGGTTGCTGCTGAAATGAAAGGTGTGAAACAGAGAAAAGAAAAGAAATTCTACAACAGTGATGAAGTGATGACTATGGCTATGAAATCAGTGCAACTGAGAAACTGGGGGTTGAAAAAGTTAAACTGTTTCAGGTTCTGAACTCTCATCTGGATCTGAATGTGTCATAAGGAGGGATTATTGACTAAAACAATACACTTTCTGCATGATGGCTCCCCCCAGGTTGTTTTATTCCCTTGTGCCATTCCCATGGTGACGGCACCCATGCTGCCATAATTCTCCATGGTAACTACAACCGTGCTGACAGGAGGGGGGAAGAGCAGGCCAACATGGATTTACCTTATTTATCCCTGAGCTGCAATGAAAAAAAAGAAAAAAAAAAAAGAAAAAAAAAAAAAGGTTCTTCCTGAGAGATATGATAGCTCAGGCAGGTAACAGGGTGCCCATTATTAAAATAAAAAATTAGATCTATGTAAGAGCTCTCAGTATAGCAAAACTAAAAGATCAAAAATGTCAAAATCATGTACTCTATTTAAGCTTTTATAAAAACACTAGTTGGGTATATGTCTATTCAACACAAGGACAAGGATTATTACACTTAACTAAAACTAGATGTGAAAAATTAAAAAACAAAACAAAACAAAAAAAAAACAAAACAAAACAAGGGGGGCGCTGAATTTAAATACATGCTGTTAAAAAAAAAAAAAAAAAAAAAAATTTGAATGCAATTTCTTTTAGTCTTCAGTGAGTAAATGACCCGGGTTTTTCCTGCTTTTAAATAAATTTCCAGCATCGAAGAGGTTTTTCATCTTTGACTAAAGAAAATCACAATTACGAAATATTTTAAGATCCCCCCTCCCCCCCACAAGTGTGGTTTAATCAACTGAAATTCTAGTTCAGCTAAAGGCAAAAAATAAAAATAATAATCATAATTAAACTTCTATTCAGATATCGGACTCTTCTATCGCTTTCCATGGTTTTTATATGTAGTTTATTGGACTAATAAGTTCTTACATGCAGTCGCCTCTCCAAAAAGCTCCATTCTGAGTTAGGAATTACCCAGAAACTTTCAGCCCAACAAGCTTCGCAGTATGGATTTTGTAACAGAAATGCTAACATTTAGCTCCATGAGTATTTGGACAATGTCACAATCTTTGTAATTGGTTGCCCCTTTGATTTTGAAGCGCACTGTGATGGTATAAACTAACAACATATCATTAATGTACAGCTTTAATTTAAGGGGTTAAATAAAAGCATCTTTAGGAATTAATTATCTTAATACAGTCCCTCATTTTCAGAAACTTGAAAGTAATTAGACAATTGACTGACAAGTTTTATGTTTTGTTCCCTTGCATCTCTGAAAAATTAAGGCAAATAAGAGATCTGGAGTTGATTTCAAGTGTTGAACTGAAATGTCCATTACTGGCACTTCCAGAGGACAGGCAGCAGCTACTGCACCAGTAATGTCCCAAAAAGACAAAGGTTCACTTTAGCCTGAGCAACAATGGAGAGATTAATAACCACTTATCAGGCTGCTTCAATGTACAAATGCACCACACAACCAGCAGCCACCCACGCATGGCTGTAGTTAACCCACACATTTTAAAAGAACTCCACTGATGAGATAGTGTACAGCCAGCACAGCACCAACACTGGAAGCTAAAAGTTTTAAAGTGCATCCTGGAATAATAAAGCAAGTGTTGGTTTAATCTCCTCAACTTTATAGGACACAAGTGTTTAAATAGTTGTGGTGTGAATATAATCTGCTTAATTAAGCAGGCAAAGTATGATCATCAAGTAGAATTTAATAGGGAAAGCTGAGTCAATCCTCACGTGCAGAAAAAATAAAATCTGAAGATGAACTCTTTTTAATGTCTCATTCTCAAGTTAATAAATAGGTATGAAATTGTTCAAACATCTTATTACCATCACACTCAACATCACAGCTCCCATGAGGGAAAACTGAAAGCTGGATTACTGCAGGATAACTTCAGCCTCAGTTTTTATTGTTACAAATACATTGACATGGTTACCAGCTCTGCAAATATAACCCTGGACCAGAGCAGATTATGTTAAAGATTAGAGATCAGTGTGTGACAAATTACCACCTACTGGCCAATCAATTCTATGAAAAGTAGCATCACCATTAAGACCTCTTCTGAGGGAATGCAAGGGAGTCTAACATTTCTTTATAAAGCATCCAAAGTTTGTCATTTTCCTGATGAGCCTTGGTAAGAAATACATTCTCTGAAGCAACATTATTCTGTGATTTTCATGCTAGCTGCAAACAATGAAAATTTTATTATTCTAAAACCCTTAATATACACGCTCCCAAGAGAAGCAGATGAAAGACTAGGACTTAACAGTATTGCAAACTTTTAAACAGAAATTCAATGCCATATGAATAATTCTGTCTTAAAATGGAGCTGCGACACTCAAATCTGTTGACAAAAGATCTTGCCAGTTTTTCCTTAAATACACTTCAATTAGACCAATACAGTAGCACTTTTTCAGACTAAAGTGAATTTCATGTTGCCATGCTTCTGTTTGCATAGCCAAATCCCTATGCAGAGTGAAGGATTTGGGATACGCAACCTATAAAGACGTGCATGCATGCAGTCAGTCATGCAGTTGATATTCACCTTTGTGTGATCATTTATCTTGACTGCTTATGTTTGGTTAAGCAAAGTCAAAACAAAGATCCTGGGTATAATAAAATTTGCATTGTATTGCAGAGCCTTGATTACTGAAGGAAATAAACAGATACTTCCTGTGTTTAACTTATTAAAAAAAAAACAAAAACAAACTTTCCAGAATGAAGTCTAAACAGTATATGAGAGAACCACAATAAGTTCACTTCCAAAATATCTGTGTACTGCATTACAAAAATAAATAAATAAATAAATAGAAAAATTATAAACTGAAGCTGAGCTGGGGTTGTGCCGCTTACAGCTTAAGGTGCTGTGATAAAGTCAATGACATTTATCTGTCTTTGAGACTCCAGTGAACCACTCCATTAACTGCAAATAGGTTCACAATGGTTCCAGGTTTTCTCTGTTTTAAGAGCACATCAACGACTCACCCAGGAGGTCACAGATCCCAGAACAACAAAAACAACAACAACAACCACCACCACCCACAACAACAGACTGGGCAAAAATGGCATCCATGGGAGAGTTCCAAGAAAAGAACCACTGCTGAGCTCGTCTTACATTTACCACCCTTTTCTACCATTGCCGCTTCAGAACTTGGATGACTTGCTATAATTGAATTCTGAATCCATAATTCTGCTCTAAGAAAATGCTGAAGGAGAATGTGCAAAGTACACCAGCAAATCCAACTCTGAATGACTCTACAAAAAAACAAAAAAAACAAACAAAAAAAAAACACCACAAACATGAAGGTTTTGGAGTGACCTTAAAGTCAAAGTTCGTGCCTAAATCTGATCGAGATGCACTGGCATGAACTTAAAAACAGGCGTTCATTCTTAGCCTTGCAATAGTGAGTTAAAACAACTCTGTAAAGAAGAATGAGTCAAATTTTGAAAGAGTCATTGCCAGTTATGGAAAATACATGATCGCAGTTCTCACTGCCAAGGGTGGCACAGCCCGTTACTCTGTGTTGAGGACAATTACTTTTTCCACACAGGCAGGCTTGGATAGTTTTCCTTTAATAAATTAAATAATTTCAAACCTGCAATTTATCTTTACTCGGGTTCTCTTAATCTAATATCAGAATTTGTTTGATGAGTTGAAACACCCAAACCTGAAAACATGACCAAAAAAAAAAAAAAAAAAAAAAAAAGAAATCATTAAGGGAACAAATACTTTTTCACAGCAGTGTATTTACAATGGTGCCCTGGCAAAAGAGAAAAAAGTAGTGCCGGTATATCTGAAACAGACACACACACACACACACACACACACACACACACACAAAATGAAGTGAAAAAGTTTGTTAAAACTTTTTTCAGGCTTTAAAAAGGCCCAAATCTGAAACGGGTAAAGAGGATGGAGAAAGTATGGGTCAGCTTCAATGAACCAGTCAACATCTATACCCCCTCCTTCCCAGTCCACCACTGGACTTTTTCCCCAACACAATCATTAACACAGAAACTGCTACCCCTGGCAAAAAGTAAATTGATTTAT